>NW_015557089.1:343162-370905 GCF_001515605.1 Sinocyclocheilus anshuiensis | reverse complement strand
CCATTAGTTGAGTCAGTTCTTCTGTTACGGCAAAAAAAAATTAATAAATAAAAAAAATAAATAAAGATTACTGTTTTCAAATAGAAACACTCGCTGTCTGCCATTGGTCTGTGAAACATATGGCCCCGCCCCAAACTCACCCCATTAGTTGAGTCGGTTCTTCTGTTACAGCAAAAAAAAAATAATTATAAAAAAATGTATAAAAAATACTGTTTTTAAATAGAAACACTCCCTGTCTGCCATTGGTCTGTGAAACATATGGCCCCACCCCAAACTCACCCCATTAGTTGAGTCAGTTCTTCTGTTACAGCCAAAAAATAAAAAATACAAAAATACAAAAAAAAATTCTGTTTTCAAATAGAAACACTCCCTGTCTGCCATTGGTCTGCGAAACATATGGCCCTGCCCCAAACTCACCCCATTGTTTGAGCCAGTTCTGTTGTAACAGCTAAATAACAGCAAAAAATTCACTGCTTTCAAACAGAAACACTCCCTGACTGCAGTTGGTCTGTGAAACAGATGTCCCCGCCTCCAAACTCACCCAAGTGGTTGACTCAATTCTGCTGTTGTTGGGCTGATCGGGCAGCTCAAACAAGCAGAGAAATGTTTTGAAAACAACAGAGCCACGGTTTACACTTTGGGGGAATCAACCTATACATTTCTTGCTTTATATTTCTCTAAAACAGAATGTATTTTAACATTGACACTCGCATTTATGATGTACATCTATATGGCATGACGCTGCAAATGAAAGGACAGTGCTTGAATGGAGATTGCAGGGCAGATGGTTGGTAAAAATAGCAGTAATTTACTTCTTATATCATAAAGTTTGGTAGTGAAAGGAGATCAGGTTATATTAGTCGTCAAAATGGCTATGATATAGAGTAAAAATATCTCCATAGTATTAAAGAATTTAATGGTAAGGAAGCTGGTTTTCAAGAAGGGCTGAATGTAACCTTTAACATCTGTGACATTTTATCAGTCGGGGTAATTATAACTTTCACGTGACTGAACATTAATCAGCTTGGCTTATCTTTGAACAAAATTGAGAAATAAACAGCGGCAGCCAACATATACACTGAATGGGTCATTAGCGACGTACGTTTTGCAACTCATTTTTCATTTCTCTTTTGGTTTTAATAGTTCTTGGGTCTCTCATGACACGGTTTGACAGTATGATGGGGCAGGAGGTCAGCGCTCTTACAGAGTGTTAGGGCACAGTGAGCGAGCAGCTTTGCTCCCCACAGACCTCATTAAATCCTTGAGGAGAAGTGGTGTGAGTCTGACCACTCAAGAGCGTTGCCTGGTTGAAGTTAAAGTGCTCAGGCCTTCTAAGAAATGTTGGCAACTTCAAATATAAGAGGGGATGTTATGAATTTCTTGTGTTCTTTTTCACCCCTCGTGTTGCAGCTTAGGATGTAGCAAAGTCAAAGTCTCAAGTGTTTTTGAACTGCTTTATCCGGCGGTGCGAAAACACCAAAAAGTGGGTAGTTCCACAATTAGTTCTGGTACTATGAAAAGGTTTCCGCGGTGCGAAAGGCCCTAATTACATACTTTATGTGCAGTTAGTTCCTGATACAGTATTTCTTTAACCAATTCGATCAGGCTTTTTACAGTTAGGGGCTTGAACCCCTGTGAATCAGAATCAAAATGAGTTTTGATGCACAAGGTAGGGTTTGGGATAAAGTTAGACCCAGGGGTGTAGGAACAAGCTCATATATTGAGTATTAACTAGGTGAAGTAGAATTGCATTATATTGCTTGCTTGTCAACACAACCATTTGACAAAATATAGGCTATGCTTGTTCATTTTTTATGCTGCCAACTACAGTTTTATAGTTTGCATGGTAGCCAAGTAATTATAGAAGAACATTATGCCAAACTACTGCTTTTCTAATAATAAATTATGAGGTTTTTTTTATATATGATATCAGGAAAGTATCAGAAAAGTCGTATCACAATTTTCACAATAGTAGTAGTGAAAATTACTATTTAGAAAATTTAGTGAATTTTATTACAGAAATCAAAAACATGTTAATCATAGAAAAAGCATGTAAGTCATTAGTCATGGCAAATTTGTAATCATTTACTCACCCTCATATCATTCCAAACGTATATGGATTTATTCTTTATGAAGAACACAAAAGAAGGTATTTTGATTAATGTTGATAACCAAACAGTTTTGGTGATCATTCACTTCCATTGCATGGACAAAAAAAAAAAGTTGTCAAAATATCTTATTTTATGTTCCACAGAAGACAGAACGTCATACAGGTTTGGAATGAGTAAATTGTGACTAGTTTATTCCTTTGGGGATAAACCATTCCTTTTAATGCATACAGTATGTTTAATTAATAGAGCATTGACCAACCCAGGAATGAAAGTCCAAAGGATGTTGATCAAGCAATAGGTCCTTCTTGACGACATCACAAAGTGCCCAATTAGGTACTTTGCATAATCAAATGTGTGTTTATAGGTGGAAACTGAGTAGTTGTGTATATCAAAAGCAAGACATGTTTTCACAAGGGGGAAATGCGTCGAGTCCTGTCGCCTGTACTCTAATTCGAGCAGGCTGTCTGGATCCCTCAGGGGTCCAGCTGTCCAGCATAGAATAGCTGAGGGGCTTCCCAAAGATCAGAGGCACACGCCCGGACCGCTCTGCTTGTGCAGCTGACAAAAGCCCAACCCGACCCTCCGCCCAGCCCCACTCAGTTTGCTTTGTGCAACAGTCCTGGAATCCACCCCTGTCTGAAGGGTTGGGTGGCACGTTGTGTTGTTTTAGCACCATGCTCTACTGGGCTCAGGCGTCAAGTCCCTTAACCTACCATGTCCGAGACACATATCTGTCATTGGAAGGGCTGACGAACACAGGCCTCTAGTGGCTCGGATATCACAAGCCACCCCTTGGAAAAAAAGAGAAGCTGGAGTCGTGACGGCAACTGAAGGCGTCAGTCACAAGTTAATTCAAATGGAAGATCTACTGCAGCGCTGGTATATTATGTATTTGGGTCAGTTTGTGTCAGGAAGGCTGGGGTTGGCTCATCAAGAGCGAAGTTTCCCATAATCTCTGTTAGGCAAGAAACAAGATAGAAGTTCTCTCAAGTTTTCTTATGGAAACAGTCTGGGATAAAGTGCCGGATTCATTTGACAATTTCTCTTTTACGAACTCTTCCAGAGTAGTAATCACAAGCACATGCAGTACAGCTCTGGTCAAGAGGAAGCACTTACGGATGTCCAACTAATAGCTGCCCCTCGTGATCTCAGTGTAGTTTCACAGGAAGCAAATTGGAACTCTGAAAATCCAATAACTCTGCAGCAAGCTCCTTTATGTTGTTCCTCCGGTCCTTTTCTTCCCAATCTCCATTGTATTTACACCGCCATCCGTTGGTATGCGAGTTTTCCTTTGCCACTTCAGAACTGGGGTCAGAGATCGAAAATGAGAAAACAAGCTAGGGTAATTTTCATCTGCCAATATTCTCGGCCGGTGACCTTCACCTGGAGTGAAGTGGAGGAAGCCAGGCAAGTGGTGGCCGAAGAACCGAGGGGTGAGAAATGAAAGCTAAGAAAAGCGAAGTGGAAATGGAGTTTCCTGCCGGCTACACCCACCAAACCCAATGGCAAAGCCGCGGGAAGGTTAAATAACTCCGCTGCCTTTTGCAGAGCATCTAATTAAATCAAAATGGGGCAGTTTCGGGTTATTGCCTGTACTCATTAAGAGTCTGGAATCACTGAACAAACTTAATTCGGCACCGCCACTCAGCTGGAGCCTTTCGCACAAAATGAGAAAAAATGATGAGTAGAATTGCATTGGGTTTAAGAATTAGGGAAATCGCTGACACCTTCATATGCTAGTCACAGCGGTTGGATTAGTGGTCATGTGTTTGACTTTAACTACTGTACTTCTTTTATGCACAAAATTTTACTCATGGGTTTAAGTGTTCCACTTGCAATAAGAGTGTATGCTGGCCTTAACACACCTATCACAACCAGACAATTTGCAATTATTCATACAGTTTATTTTCTGCTTTAAAACAAGAAATAAAGAAATCTTAAAAATTCAGACACTGATCTGAAGTTGTAATTTATAGGCTGTTCTTATAGATGCGTGCTTTAGATGTTCTTTAATTTTGATGTTCAAACAATGGTGATTGATGATCACTGACTGCGTGGGTTACACGTTATAATCCGCCATCTGAATGATTCAAGCACAATTTGAGCGTTATCCATGCCAGCCCTGTAATTCCAGCACCAGGTTACCGAGTGGTAATTAAAGTCGCTTTGAACCCTTTTCAGTGGCGATCCTGAGTCATCTAAGGACAATAAACATGTGATTAGCATAAGTTTTTGGTCTAAATCTTTAGATTTTATGTGGTAGAGATCTGTTTATTTTATCCTTTATAGTTAATGATCAGGCTGAGTTTATCCAAGAAAATGTCTTCAAATGCAAGAGGAAGTAATTTAGGGGTGGCACTAGTCATGCAAAAAGTATTTCTGGCTATTTCAAAAGGTCTTGACACAAGAAACCCATCAAAGGCAAAATAATACCCAGCTAAATACCCCCCCAACCCGACCATTTCATCTGCTAAACACAAAAGATATTTTGAAGAATGATGGTAACCAGTTTACAGTAGCCATTAAGTCATTTGCTACCGTTTGGCGAGAATTTTCATTTATGGTTGAACTATCGTTTTAAAAAACTGCTTCATACATGTATTTGAAGTACACTTTTTCTTATTGGAATTTTCAATGTGAACACACTACTTGTATTATTTATATTACAAAACATCATAGTATAGTGCATAAGTACGTGAATCGGGACGCAAGCAATATAATTTAGGTAGTGGCACTAATCACAAAGTCCTTCTGATTGGCTATTTTTCTTTTTTATGCGAGACCCTGATAGAGGAAGCCTATCAGACGCTAAATCGAATTCAAAGCAATGTAAATAGGATGACAATCAGACACACACACGAACAATAAGCAAAGATAATAAATTTGTCATTAGCATTAGCATTTAAGCTAACTTGGTAGCTCTAGCTAAAGCTTTAGTTTGTGGTTTGTATCAAGTTCAGCTTAATGCAGTCCATGATTAGACTATGTTTGTCCAGGAAAAATGTCCTCAAATGCAATAAGAGACTGTAAAGGAAGCAGAGGTCATTTTGGCGCAGACAATCAATAGTATCAGATCCACATTAGAAAACAGTCCTTGTAAAACTACACAAGGATTCAATTAGAATGATATGGCATTGTCTTTGTGAACCTTTTGTTTGTGTCCTAGAGCTGAAGTACATGTTGGCCATGCCTTTCCAGTGCTGAGATTCAAATGTTTGGTGTCCATCATTTGAATATTACCCGGCATTCTACTTCTCTTTGTCCTTTTGCAAATAGCAGTTTAGATTCTCTGTGAATCAATGGCTCCTGTTCACTGATCTGGAGTCAGGAGTGTGTTTGTTCCTCCTCTTCTACCACTTGTGCTCTGTTTTTTTTCTTTTGAGGAAGCTGATTCCAGATCAGCACTCTAAGGAGAACTCAGCGTGACTGTGATCTCATGAGTCATGTCACCTTTCGCACAGATTTTCTCACTATTAGCATAAGTTTTTGATCTTTTTCTTGCTGTAGTTTAGTGAATGTTTAGATGCCAAAGAACATTTAAGTACATAATTAGCAGCTGTAATTTAAACTGTCATTATAAGGGGGAGCGTTTATTTATTTATTTAAAAAAAAATCTAAAAAGAATTATGCAATCATTTAATAATAATAAGACTAATTATAGTAGTGATTAATAATAATAATGTATAAAATGAACAATAAATAAATAAATAAATCCAGTTTGTTTGAAATGTGTAAACATTTAATTATTTGTTAATAATAATAATAATAATAATAATAATAATAATAGAGTCCTTTATCTATTTATTTATTTATTTAAAGAAAGAAACAAACAAATAAATAAATAAATCTGAAGTGCTGAGTGTGCAGCACAGAGTAACATTAAATGACTGGAATTTTTATGCATTTATTTATTTCATGTTGTATTAATATAAATTAATATTAATATTGTTATAGCTTTTTTAGATTTTTACTAAATTATGAGTATACTAATAAATAAATATACTTTAAGAATAATTTGATAATAATTATACTATAATTATACTAATTATTACACAGTATATTTGTTTGTTTGTTTATTTAATATTTATTATTATTATTAATGTTTTTATAAGCAGCTCAATATTTTAAAATATCACAACAGCAGTATTCATATAAATTTTTCAACTATTCCTTTAATCATTTTCTCAATTGAATGTGAAAATTTTATTTTTGTCTGTTTGTGTCCATATCCACAGAGTTGCATCTCCCGTTTGACATTTCTATGTGCACTGCTGCTTGAATGTGAAAATTTTATTTTTGTCTGTTTGTGTCCATATCCACAGAGTTGCATCTCACGTTTGACATTTCTATGTGCACTGCTGCACATGTGCCACTTGCAAATGCGCAGCGCGGAGGTGCGGTCAGCCGCCTGCAGGACTCCTCCTCCAGTCCCAATCCCTCTGCCGAGCTGTTTTCAGACCCGTCACATAAATCTCAGATGGCCGGAGCCCCTCCGCGGCCAAGGTCACCGCCGCCGTTTAACTGTCAGTCATCCGGCAGAGCTGCTTTTACAAAGCAACATTAGTCAGCTCTCTGAGAAGAAGGAGAGAGATGGACATAAAGACACAACGCTAGAGAGTAAAGAGTATCGCAGCAACAAAAATACTCTCAGTTTGCCTTTAAAGTCAACTCAAAATCAAAATCTCCCCAGAACAGTAATTATACTAATACACCACAAGTCTTTGACAGTATAATCACTCTCGGCATCCCGATAACATGGTGTTATCTTCTCTGAGGTATTTATTGACCTTTAAGTCGTCGTAGTGGCACGAGCTGTCAGCGAGGAAATTGATTCAGAGTAGATAGCAATCAGAAAATCCACCCATCACCAGAAATGAATCCTTAACTCCGCAGCTCTCGCGGTTCGCCGCCACTCACCGTGCAATTATTGTAACAAAACGTGATAATGTACGATTGTGATGCAACAGTCACAAAAAGAAATCGGGCTAAATTGAGTCTGACTGCTGTGTACTTAAGCACGCGTGCTTCAGAGTGGAGAACTCGGCTTCTTTGGAGAGCTCTTCAACGCCCCTGCTATCCCACTCAGCATAATTATAGTGATCATGAGCGCGGGATGAGTGATGGAAGGAGAGGGAGGGCGATGGATGGAGTGGGTGGAGGGAGGAAAGGCGAAACTGCATGATCTTGTTTTGTCTTTATGTTCTGGCAAGGCCCTGTGAAAGCTGAGACATGCTACCCTACACTCGTGCTGTTTAAATAGTGTGTGTCGGTGTGAAGATTCCTCTGTGCACGATATATGCAGAGATCTCAACTATATGATTCATTTTCAATAACTTGTTTTTAGGCAAATCGGTTTTGCTTACTTTGAAAATCAGTTGCAATTTCTTTTTTTCATTTACCACTGATTGGATCCTGTTCTGTGTGCATAACGTGTGGCATTCACGTTCATAATTGGGACACTTTTAGATATTAAAAAGTGTCCCAATTATGAATTCAGGATTTTTTTTCCCCTCCAGATAATTCATATTTAGGAAGGATGACAGATTTTACAGTATTATTACATTGAGTATTAAACATTACATTAAAATACATAAAAAAATCAATTAAATAAACATATATTAAATAAAACTACATACATTTTTTATATTTTTTTATATAATTTCCACCTGTTTTTTATGCGTTTATTATTACATGATCTCCAAACTATTTTTTCTTGGGACACTTTTAGATATTAAAAAGTGTCCCAATTATGAATTCAGGATTTTTTTTCCCCTCCAGATAATTCATATTTAGGAAGGATGACAGATTTGACAGTATTATTACATTGAGTATTAAACATTACATTAAAATACATAAAAAAATCAGTTAAATAAACATATATTAAATAAAACTACATACATTTTTGATATTTTTTTATATAATTTCCACCTGTTTTTTATGCGTTTATTATTACATGATCTCCAAATTATTTTTTTTCCCCCCATTGATTGGATCTTCTTCCATGTACAAAGTCTGCAAAACAGTTTTGAGATTAAATATTTGGCATTAATATTCATAATTAGGACACTTTCAGATATCAGATTTTTGGTTATCTGATTCATTTGTGTCTAATTTTTCTCTTTAGAGATACAAATATACAAACATTACATTAAAAATACATTATAATCAATTAAATAAACAAAATCCATAAATATTTATGTTTTTTAAATAATAAGTATGTATTTGTTTTTTTTTTTATTTCAAATAATTTCCACTTTTTAATTTTCTATGCATTCATTATTACATTTAGATGCAATATTAATAACTGATTTTGGTTATCAGACTTATTTGGGTCAGATTTTGCCTTTAATTCAGGATTTTTTTTAAATAATTCAGCTATGGAATGGATGAAAAAATCCATTAAATGCACATATGTATTAAATAAAAATACATAAAACCATCAGATCTGTTTTAGTGTAAGTTTATAGTGTATTAATGTATTTTTCAAGTATTTATTTATTTTTTATTAAGGGCATTCCACTTGTTCTTTTTTTCCGTGCATTTATTATTTCGTGATCTCCAAACAAATTTTCTCCCCCTGAATGGATCTTGTTCCATGTGTGCAAATGGCAAAACACTTTTGAGATGAAATATTAGGCATTCATGTTCATAGCTGGGATACTTTCAGATGCAATATGTGTATCTGATTTTTGGTTAGGATTTTTTGGGTAATTCAGCTAAGGAATGGATGACAGATAAGAGCAATATACAAACACTGCATTTAAAAAAATAATAATTTAAAAACATATGTATTAAAAAAAATACATTCAAAATGCAGATCAGTGAGAGCATTTTTTATATATTTTATTCAATACATAAGTGTGTATTTATGTCATTTTTATGTTTTTTTTATTAACGTATTCACACTTTTTTTTTTGTCTGTGCATTCATTATTACATGATCTCTGAACAAATTTGCTAATCAATGTTATGATTTCTTGGGATCTGTTCCAGATCATTTACAAGAATCATTACACTGTAAATTATGGCAAAAACTGAACCGTAAATAAAGCATGAATTGAATGTTATATTATATATATATATATATATATATAACAATATCTGCAAGCACTTTCATGCCTCAGACAAAAAAAAAAACCTTTAGATACAGTTATGCAATGGGTTCATGTGGGGATTCTTTTGCGAATTCAAATGCTTTTTCGTCAGCAGAGAAAATATTATTTACCCAAGGCCTGCTGGCTCATTGTTGTCCTGCATAAGAGATTAGACCCAATGCTTTTAACCAGCTTCTTTTCATATCGTCAAAGCAATTCACCCAACAATAACATTAACTCAGCCCTTGTGTGATGTTAATAGAGCTTCCAGTCCAAGGCGTTTATAGAGACGGAAGCTTGTGTGTTTGATTTGGAGGAGTGATAGCGATATGGGCGAACAACCCGTTGGGACAGGCGGTGAATCCATCATCCGTGGGTCACTGAGAAAGAGAAAGGGAATTGGGGATGGATGAGGATCTTAAAAAAATGGTTTTAACCCCATCCTACAGGTATTCGAAATCAGTTCCATAATTCATGTACACTGAGACGAAGTGTCATGGGCTGTAATAGAAATTCAGTTGTGTGTGTTGATGGATGTCCAAGAAAGTCCTTCTAAATCTAAGATTAATCCGACCCGTAATCCACAACCTTAGATGGTGTATGAGTTCAGTAAATGGTTTATCTCAAATCAGGTCTTGATGCAACATCCAAGAGGAGCGTTTTATTGCTAAGACTACATTTTTGCCTCTTTTATAGTTCATGAGACAAATAATGTAGTTTGCAGTTGCAGTCACATTTCAGCTAAATTATACAGGTAAAAAAGGCTCATTGTCTATTGTCAGTAGTGTATGAAGTCAGTTTCAAACCAAGCGGCTTTCTATTGGTCAACACTGCAAATTTGCATGACCAACTTGAACCCGTTGCGAAATCTGCGTGGGGAAATCTTTTGTCCTCACTCAAAATTTCCTGTAGCGTGGATTCCTGTTGAAATGACTGGTTTTGGCCAAATAATGGTAAATGTGAACAAACGCTATACACTGTAAAAAATTATTGTGATTTTAACAGTAAAATGCTACAGTAAAAACCTGTTAACTGGTTAACAGTCAGTTTCCATACTATATTTGGTGAATAAATGTAATTACATTTAATGTAATTTTACAGTAAAATACTGTTAAAAATACGGTTTTTGGAAGTGAAAAAGAAAAAGTCTGTATAATTTACAGTGAAAAACTATAAATTGACACTCCCAGAATTCCCTGCATGACACTTCATATTTGTTGCTTTTTTGTTGAAATAACTTTTTTTGAAATAAAAAATTAGTTGAAATAACTAATTTTTGTTTTTTCTTAGTTTTTTCTTATCAGTTGTGTACATTAGGGTTTAATTTTACATCTAATGTTGTTAAATGAATGTTTATTGCATTATTTCAGTATCGTGTTGTCACCATGATGGGGTTTAGTGTTTGTGTGAATGACACTGTGCACCTTCTATATATAAGAACTACCCCCCTCAGCTCGTAGAAAAGCTGTTTGTGATGAGCTTTGGTTCATCATGTGACTTTCTCATCGCCACCAGTTTTTGGTGGTTATCAGTGCATTACAATGGTTCAAAACAGATATTAGTACTTCAATATTTTGGTTTGTTAACATTACATCAGTTAATGAAATACAATATTTTATTGTGAATTTAAGTTAAGTCTGTAAAACCTAAAATGTTGCTACCATATTTTTTACGGTGAAGTTCTGGCAACCACAGCTGCCGGTATTTTACCGTAAATGTCACAGATTTATTTTGACAGTGTAGGTTTTAGATGTTTCTCCTAAAATTCAGTAGGATGACTAAACCAAATTAAAACAATTGAAACAATTGTTGACATACAACATGAGTATTGAGCTATAATATTAACATGGATTGCTGTTCGATCATTTGGTGATGGAATTGGAAATGTTTGAGTTCTTATTGAGATTTTGGACTTTTAAACTCAAACGTTGGTATCTCAACAAATCTGAGCACAATTTGACACATGCTTTGCTTTGGAAACTCTAGAAGAAATGACTGGGATCTTTTTCTCAGAATACCTACATTTTGCAACTCATGTATTATTTTTATTATTAAGGACATAAATGAGAAGTGTTTATTACCATTATTCAAAAATTACTGAAGCAAGAAGGAGAAATCGATGAGAAATGTTCTTGTTGAGATCTCTGATGTTTGGTTGCAAACTTTGGTATTTCAACAAATCTGTGTGCACTTTGCTAAATGCTGTGTTTCAATAACTCTAGTAAAACTGTAGTACTTGAGTAAAAGCCTCCGTTTGTTCTCCATGTAGTCTAATTTCCGTCTAGGAGCCACATTTGAGAAATTAAAGAGGTCTTGACTGTATTGACTGCCCTAGCTGAAGGGATCTGATTTTTTGCAGTAAATCTTCAACCAATGGGATATTGTCACTCATTACATATGCAAAGGGTTTAGCCACTCACACCATAGTTTATTTATAAGTTTAAAGGTACAGTAACAAAAGCTTGTTTTTGACTACAAGTGGACTTTTTTCAGGAAAGAAAAATACAATAAACGGCAAGATATGGTCTCTTGAAATAACAAAGCAACCAATAGGAAATAGTCATTTTATATGCTAAGAGTTTAGCTAATCACAACAGAGCTAATTTACATATGAAAGAATGAACTACAATCCCATGAACCATTGTGAATGACACCATCAAAATAAAAACAATGAAGAAATATAAAACTATCAGCTTAAAGTTGTTGACTGTGTATATAGAAACAGTACACTTTGAGTTTATTGCAAAATATGCATATACCGTATATTGAAATATTTAGGTGTTTTGAGAGCATGCGAAGACCGTCTCGATTATGTCATTTGCGGTGCTTCATGGGAGTGGGCGGAGCTCAGCGCTCGTTTAGCATGTTTTGCTTGCTGCGAATTTTCTGTACAGCATCATGGGTAATGTAGTTTTTTACCAGTGATTCCACTGTTAAACGTTATTATTTAAAACATAAGGTGAAATAATGTGAACTGATGGCGTTAACAAAAGCACATAACACCGATTAACAGCCTCAGAGCTCACAGTAGGTCTGTCTTTAAAGGTTTATAAGTTATTGTTAAAAATACATTTCCCTATGGAGAAAATGAATGACATTTTACTTCCAGAACTGTTTTTTTTTTGTTTTTTTTTGCTGCAAGAAACATTGACTAGAAGTGGATTTTTTTTCCAGGAAGGAAAAATACTGCAGGAAATGGCCACTTTAAAATACAAATATTGTAAGACAAAACTGCACAGTGCAGAATGAAATAATGGCCAAGAGTTCATCAAGGCCCTAGTGATAATTAAGGCCTGTCTGGGGCACCCCTTCCATTCTCGCTTTGGTGGTTTCCTGTAACAGCCCTTGTATTCACGGAATGCGCCATTATGAATGTTGAAGGGGTGAACGGGGGAGGGCTGTGGGACAAGCTCGCAGTGAACTGACACATTAGCGTGTACGGCCTTGACTGGCAGGGTGTGTATTTGAGCTGCGTGTCAAACACGGAAGAAGAGAGAGAGCAAAAGAGAGAAACAGACCAATGCAAATAGCAGCGCTCTGCTGTGACCTCGAACTTCTCCCTGCATACAGATGCTTTGAATGAATCCTAAGTTTGTGTTCATATTCAAACCCTCCCAGCGTGAGTGCAAGTGCTCCTTAATGTCAGCGCGAGAGCGTGTATCGATCTCAAGCTGTGCTCTGAAATGCACTCAAATCTGGCACATTTGGGATACTAGCTCACAACATGTGGTCAATGTCCCATGTTACATTTATGTAAGGACACATGAGGCAATCTGTTTCTGATGTTTTGACATGCTTACTGTACCATGATAATATTTGCCATAAGCCCTATTCGCACGGGATTAGTATTACCTGGTGACCTCCAGTCATTTGTAATAATTGCGGAGGTTGTCTGTGATCTTGGCCTGCATTTGGCGGGTCGTATATCGAGGTTTTTGTTTCCTGTGCGCTTTTTTATCCATCTTTCGCGAAGAATGGAGCTGCGTTGGAGTGTTTGATAGTATTTTGGGTGCTGTTATATCGCTACACCATACAATTTGTAGAAAGAAAAGGCTGAAAAGGTTTTGAGGTTAATGTGTTACAAATAAATCAAGCATAAAGCTTGAGATACTATTTTAACCTGGTGAAATGTAAATGTCACAGGGCACGAAACTATATTAATTTCTTTTCTTTTTTTTTAATCCATCTGGACCATAGAACGGCACTCTCAAAGCCTTGACATCCGGGTATCCGGTAGATAAGTCGGTAAATTCGAGTAAAATCACAGGCTTCGCTTATCCCGTGCGAATGCACCACACGAAATTCAGAGGTGGGGAGTTAATTTCAAAATCACACAAGGTCCCCAGATTATACTAATCCCGTGCGAATAGGGCTTTATACAGTAATACTATGAGCACTACCATGGTTTTTCATGGTACTCTTATATAATCAATAACTGTATTTGCATGAACTAGAATATTCCGATGTTAATCAGAAATTGTGTATATTCTGATCATGCAAACATAATGTAAATGCATGAACTTGATCACTATAACCAGATTAAGCCAACATTATGGTTTCTATAATCTGAATAACACAGCTGGCATGTTCTTGTTTTAATCAGAATTTTAGGTTATGCAAACACCTGATTCAGAAAATCCATACTAAACGAGTCCAAACAAAGATAAATCTGGGTGATATTAATTATACTTAGCAAAAATAAAATAAAACTTGAGACAATGAAGAAATGCATATTTGGAGCAGGAGATTCAATAGTTTTAGTAATGTTTTAAGGTGTGATAACATTAGCGAAATTTTGCAGGCAAAAAAGGTACATTGTAGTTTCGTGATGTATAAAGCACCGTTCAAGTCACTTTCAAACCAAGGAGCTTTTTGTCCATCAACATGTCAAATCTGTTGCAACTGTTTGTCTGATCTTTACCAAATTTTACACACATCATCATCAGACCATGCTGGGCAAATGTTATTTAAAAGCTTTTTGATATCTCAACCATTTTCGTATAACTTGTCGTCAAAATTGTTGGCATGATGCCACACTGGATCTAAGGCCGTATTTCTGCAACGCTTTGGCATAATGATATCAAAATGTACGTGTGTTATTGTCATCCAACACAGACTACACCAGATAAATTTTGTGGCAGCGCCAAAAATAGGTTATTATATCACATTACAAGCAGTTTGTATTTATGGGTTTCAAACTGTTTTTCAATTGGTCTGATGCTCCCTGCCATGCTATTCACATCATTTGAATTTCTCGTACAGAAATATTCCAGTAGCTGTGAAGCGAGTAATTCTTTTTTCAGAATAAAGGCTTAGCCAGAAAATAGAACTCAATTGAGAACTCTGTGCACGTAAACACGGTCACTGTGGTGCTTTATTGTAATTGACTGTGGCTAGTCTTGATAATCCATATTTTCACACACTACCGGGCGGCGAAGCATCATTTAGCACTGCCAATTAGTCTTCATTAGATGCAGTACTGTATTACACATAAAGAAAATGTGATTTGCATTAATTAGATGGGAGATTATTTTCAAACAGAGACCTTGCTACAGGTTCTTAGATATATAGGTGTCAGTAACCTCACAGTAGCAAATGTTCCTGGATAAACATCCTTGGTGGTCCAGAAACAACATTCCAGGTTTGATTTACGGTTAGAGGTTTATATCTGTGGTTTAGTGGCTGTGAATAATCAGCTGTAATAAGGTTTAACAATTTTATGTAATTGATTATTGGCTGGGAACCTTAAAGGAACACTCCACTATTTTTGAAAATAGGCTCATTTTCCAACTCCCCTAGAGTTAAACAGTTGAGTTTTACCGTTTTCGAATCCATTCAGCCGATCTCCGGGTCTGGCGGTAGCACTTTTAGCTGTAGCTTAGCATAGATCATTGAATCTGATTAGACCGTTAGCATCTCGCTCAAAAATGACCAAAGAGTTTCTATATTTTTCCTATTTAAAACTTGACTCTTCTGTAGTTACATCGTGTGCTAAGACCGACGGAAAATGAAAAGTCTAAGCCGATATGGCTAGGAACTATACTCTCATTCCGGCGTAATGATATTGATAAATGATAAAATAGGCGAACTTCCGTCAACATAACCAACGTGACCACTTGCTTGCACAGGGAGCTTGCTGGGGACTATTTTCAGGCGCTGCGTAATATCATTGCACCTGCGGCACCCATGGTACGGCAGCAAAGTTCCTTGATTATTACGCCGGAATGAGAGTATAGTTCCTAGCCATATCGGCCTAGAAAATCGCAACTTTTCATTTTCCGTCGGTTTTAGTACACGATGTAACTACAGAAGAGTCAAGTTTTAAATAGGAAAAATATAGAAACTCTTTGGTCATTTTTGAGCGAGATGCTAACGGTCTAATCCGATTCAATTATCTATGCTAAGCTACAGCTAAAAGTGCTACCGCCAGACCCGGAGATCGGCTGAATGGATTCGAAAACGGTAAAACTCAACTGTTTAACTCTAGGCGAGTTGGAAAATGAGCCTATTCTCAAAAATAGTGGAGTGTTCCTTTAACATTCAGGACTGAATTTTTTTTATTCAAACGAGGTCAGGCAGTTTTTTCATATCTACCGACATCATTTGCATACCTTTCTTGGTTTAATGAAAGCTTTGGATTTGTTAGAAACATCTTTATTTCTTCACTCACTATTTTGCCGTAGTATGATATATTTAGCCACGTTCATGGCTCATTTAGGCCTAGACATAGTTATAACCCTCTTGACTGAGGTTCTTTTAGGCCTGGTGGGAACAAAGACCATTTGAAACCTGACATCTTTAGCAGCAGCTTTTTATTATCGTGATCTGGCATGAAAAAACGTACAATGGACATATTTATTGATGACATGATGACAATTTCCATCTGGCATTTTGTAATTCGGTTACATTAACCAAACACTAAAGTTTCTGTGAATTTTAAACACAAAAAAAGATTTCATTTGTTAAAACTATAGTCAGATACAAATTACAACCCGCCAAAATAAACATCCCTTTAATTCGACGAAATTAAGGCAAAAATATATTACTATTTTATAATTATAGTCATTATAATAAAGTTTATTAAATTATTATTTAGGAACATCCCATTTTTTCATCCATGTTTTAATTTACATTTGCATTTAGTCATTTAGCAGACGGTTTTATCCAAAGCGACTTACAAATGAGGACAATAGAAGCAATCAAAACCAACAAAACGGCAATAATATGTAAGTGCTGTGACATGTCTCGGTTAGCCTAACGCAGTACACGCAGCAAGGTTGTTTTTTTTAAATATAATAAATAAAAAGAAAAACAAATAGATAGAATAGAAAAAGAATAGGGAACGCTACTGTTAGAGGCTCTTTTTTTAAATAAAAATAAAACAAGTAAAAAGAATAGAGAATGCTAATGTTAGAGGCTCTTTTTTACAAAGAAAACAAGTAGTAAGAATAGAGAGTGCTAGAGTTAGAGGGTCAAATGAAGATTAAATTTAAACAGTAAACCTCTATTGTGCAGCACTTTGACAAAAAAGAAAGTGATTTTTCAAATATCATTCGATTACATCTTAAAAGATGAATGAAATTGTTAAAGTTTCATGCTTTCATTTGATAACAATTTTTGACAATAAATTTGTATTACATCATATAAAAATATCATTCGATTACATCTTAAAAGATGAATGAAATTGTTAAAGTTTCATGCTTTCATTTGACAATTTTTGACAATAAATTTGTATTAAATCATATAAAACAATCCAGAAAAAAAGTAAACAGAAAACACAGAATTGCTGAATGAATGAATGATTGAATTGAACATATTTCATGGGGCCATATTGTTAAAATTTTATGAATTAAACTGATTAGACATCCTTTTTGAGTAATAAAGTTGAATGAATTAAAATGGAATCCAGAAAAATGTAAACAAATAAAACATTCCATAAGACACTACCGTTAAAATTGTTATAAATTATTAAATTGCTACGGTTTTATTAATTCAGTTTATTAGATCTTTTTTATTTAATTAAATTTCATTCATTAAATAATTTTGGGGAAAAAATTAAAACTGAATTTGGGGAATGAATGAATGAATGAATGAATGAATGAATGAAATGGATTTCATAGTGCAATAGTTTATTGTCATTTTTGAGATTGCACTGCTTAGACAGCACTGTTGTTCCAGGACCAACAGAAGATCCGTAAACACATTAAACTTGGCAAAATCCCGGCGACCACAGGTGTGAACCAGTGGGCACCAACATCTCACTCTCGTTCCTCTCCCTGTCTCTTCTTCTGATTGGTTGGTGGATCGCCTTGAGGGACGAGAAAAAAAAACGAGACAGGCACAAGTAGCGATCGCGTTGCACTAATGACATGCATATGCCACCACCACCACCCGTGGACATGACTATCCAAATGACACACTGCCAAACTCCTACACAGCCAGCAGACGGCCTCACCGACGCCTCTCCGCTTCGCTTTTTGGATTTCTGACCTAGTTTTTCAGAGCCCCGACTGACTGATGTGCTGCCCCTTTGAAATCTTGGCTGTCTTCCGATGTTATCTGAAAACACACACCCACACCTGTAATTGGGCGGCCGCGTCAAACGCAGCTTTAATTAACCCGTCGGCAGATTTCAGAAACCGCAGCGTGGGTGAATCTGGGTGGTGTTACGCCGAGCAGATGTTGGTGCGTTTGATTCTAGGAATCATCAACTGCTCAAGCGAATTCGTCATTAGCATGCTGTGATGCCAGATTTAGCCCCCGTGACGTCTGATAGCAGTTCCTCTGAGAGCCGAGAGCTTATTTCATTCACCCTGAAGCTTCAGCAACACTTGCCAATCAAGTTTTAAATTATAACACATGCAGGCTAATTTTGAGGACGTTTAGAAGCTGACGGAAGTTTTTGAGTGTTAAGTAGACTTGATTCCCATCCCTCGGGAGATGGAGGTTACAAACTAAATATTTTGCAATGCTTTTTTTTTTTTTTTTTCAAGATCAACTCTTTACCCAAACCCTTCTTTTCTAATTATTAGACTTGCTCTGATTACTTGTAGGCACTTAAAATCTAGTTGTGCCATTCTCTTAGAATTTTATGCATTTATACCATTTTAAAGAAGGTTTAATTTACTCAGTGTTTTTATTTAAGTTTTTGTCATTTTAGTACTTAAACAAAAAAATAAATTAGAAATGATGCCTAATGGAAATAAATGTAAGTTGAAGCACAACAATGACTAAAACTGAAATAAAAACAAATCAAACTTATATAGAAATATTTTTAAAAAGGCACATCAAATTACTATGAATAAAAAAATTACTTGGAAAAAACGATACAAAACCCTTAAACTCAATCCAGTAAGTTGCCAAACATATTTTTCAGTTCTATTTTTTTTGTCAGTTTCAGTTATTTTTTTATTCATAGTAATTCTGTACTTTTCTCATTTTTATTAGTTTTTGTTTAAAATATTTCTATATAGCTGTGATTTGAGTTTATTTGGTTTAGTAATTTTAGTAGTAATATATATATTTAGTTACCGTATAACAGTGTGTGTGTGTGTGTGTGTGTGTGTGTGTGTGATATTTTTGCACATCTTATTATTTTTCAGAATGGTTTTGAACTAACCTTCAACTTTGTTATAAAAAGGTAAAACTATGTGATATTTTACTTATTGAAATGTACACACAGTCATAAGGGTCTATAATATCATTCATTGATTCATTGATTAATTAATTCATTCATTCATTCATGTTCATTTGTTTGTTCCAAAAACGTTGGTTTTTCACAGATCACAAACTAAATCTAAAATCAGCTCTCTCGTTGTGCGGGTGTTTGTGCGATTCAGGAATTGTAGAACACATATAAAATTTGTATGGCTCATTTGATACAAAACTGTTTCAGATTTGCTATCTGAGATATTTTCGACTGCTCGTTACACCACACCAACTAAAAAAAGCCATCAGATGGTCTCAGCAGAGCCTGTCCCCCTCCCCACAGGTGAACAAAACCTGCAATTTCCTTTATCCAAAAGAAAAAAAACTGCTGAACTCAGCATCACCTCTCAATCCACTTCTGGGCCGTCACCAAAAACGGCGGAGCATGCAGCGGGAGTGATTTCAGCAAGCACTTACACTCGTCCTCTCCTGCTTTGTACGATTGGCTAAATTGGTGATACTGGCTTTGGTGGCACTGTAACAGAAGCCCTCATTGTCATCCTTCAGCTGCTGAGCCATTGTTGGATCCGCGTGTCATGGTTGTCCTCACTTAACTGAACACTTTGCACGTAACAGCAGATGGCGTGGCTATTACATATCATCTTATTTACCGCTGTGAGACATGCGGACTCCCGTCAAGGCAAACAAAAACCACCACATGTTTGAATCTAGGCTGGGGTCATTTCCCAATCCCACCCAACCCTCTCCCATGTGTCCCAGTCTCTCACTGTTCAGTCCCAATGAAGGCAAAACACCCATTAATATGGACCTAGTTGGCGTTTCTGCAACATTTTAAAAGTATTATTTTGTTCCAGTGTTAAAATATTGACGGATGTTTTGTGTGTTGTCGTTCCAGAGTGGTGAGTGGAAGGAGAGAGTCCTGCCTTCCCCCCTCCCTTCCCATTCCATCATCCGTAGAGCATCTTTCATGCGTCTCCCTGGGCCCCAATCCCACGTCAGAATGAATTGTGAGCAGGATTTTGGAGATGGAGGCATGAACGTCACTCTAACTCTCCGGCTGCTCATGCACGGCAAGGTAAACCCACGCACATACCACCACAAACATTTAGTGTTTTCAGTGCAAGACGACCCTGAGAGTAGCAGCTCGATGTTTAAAGGGGTCATATGATGCTTTTTTAAAGATCATTATTTTGTGTATTTGGTATAACAGAATATGCTGACATGCTTTAATGTTCAAAAAACACATTATTTTTCAAATACTGTACATTATTGTAGGTCCTCTATGCCCCGCCTCTCAGGCCAAATAAAGTGCTTTTGCTTTCGCCTAGAAACACACAGCGTCTCCCTGACATGGCTGCTTCAACACTAACTGCAGTTACTGAAACCACGCCTTCTTTCTTTGCGTGCACATTTGGGCGCATTATGCAAATATTTCCACATAGTGAGGTAGATATGTGGGGGCGTGTTAGAATGAGCTGTTTTAGGGGGGTGTGGCAGAGTCTTAACTTTGATAAAGAATATCTCTTTGGTTTTGAGACTTTAGTCTTTGCAACTTCAGGGATCTTATCTATTCACGAACAGCCTGTAACACTCCAAAGAGAAAGGAAAACTTGAAATCGCATCATATGACCCCTTTAAATTTCAAAATGACTCTGTGCTCTGTACAGAAACCTCTTATGAAAATATAATCAGACTGAAGCACAGTGTTATTTTGTTAGCAATGTAGACTAGTTTACGTGTCACAACCCATTCATACAGAGATGTTTTAATACAGTCTCTGATTTAACTTGTAGATAGTATTAGGAAGTGTGATTTTGTTTGCGTTATTTTGATGATTCAGATTAAAATAATGATTCGACTGCTTCCATCGTAATTTTCACTGAAGTTCCCATGTGGGATTTTACATATTTAAACAATGTTAAACAATATCAAAAAATAAATTGTTTTTGTAAAAATTGTATGTGGGTCAAAGACATTTTTTTTTTCAAGCATCAAACAGTTTTAGAACAAGAATCATTAGATGACATTAAAAGACTGTTTAATTAATGATCATTTTAAATCTTTACTAATCTTTACCAATATCCTTCAAACCACTAGGTTTACCAATTTGTCAGCAAGACATTTTTAATAATTTAAAATACAGTAGAATTTAGTATGATCACTTATGCTTAAATGTATATATACAGTATATATATATATATATATATTAATAAGTACAGCAGGTCAGAATAAGTATGTTGTTTCATTTTTACATACATTTATCGTGTTACGCTGAATGATGATGGGACATTATTTCACCCATATTTTAATTTTTTTTTTCCACAAATGTTATTTGAAAACATTATACACTTTACTTACATTTAATATGCTTTCTATGCATATACAATTTCTTTTGTGAACTTAATTTGATGCAGACCCAAAATGGGATGTCTCTTCTTTGTCTCATGTACAGTATGTAAATATTGCTGTTTATTACAGAGTTTTGATATATTAAATATTAAATATCACTCTTGTGTTAATTTAGTAAAAAAAAAAAAAAATGCATGAGAATCATGTCACGATTATTTCCAACTAGATTCTTCAGTGTATTTTATGTCTTCTCAATTTTTTGAATCTGCTTGAATTCTCTGAAGTTCTTCGTAAACAAATGGTTGTAGATTTCATTTCCATGTCATTACAGTGTCAACATGTTCGTTTAACTGTCAGCCAGCTGCCAGTGACAGATTTCCTCCCACATGCCTACAACTCTTTGATATTTCTCATTTGCATATCACTAAAAAGGAATGAGTCATTAAAAACAGTCATGAAAAACCAATGAAAACATAATGAACCGTTAATAAACTGCCACATTTATGATTTATATGCCGATTTACCTTAATTCTCCATCAACAGATTGTGATTTGATCTTCCAATGAGGATAAGCTCAGAGATCATTCAAGACTTAAGTGATGCCTTTTGTTTTTGGCAGCTCAAAACACACATCCTTGCTGAAAACTTTTCTAGAAACTTTGGTACGTGATGTCACAGGGTAATAAGTGGTACATGACATCATCCTTCAGACTTTTTTCTGCACTCTAGTCAAAGTTATAATACTTCACAAATCAAAAGCCACCCAAATTGTTATCACGAGAAAATGAAGGTGACGATTTTGTATATTCGTACAGTGCGATTTGTACGGAAATGTACAATTTTTAGAAAAATGCGCAAGCATGAAAGTCCCCCTCTAAACCTAACTGTCAGTTAGTATGATCTAATCTGTACTTTCGTAAAATGTGTTTACACCAAATCATACGAAAACAAAGAATGATATTGTACAAATTCATTTAAATAAGCCACCAATTCACCAAAACTTACAATAGTTACGAATAGTTACGAATTGCCAATAGAGTGTGTTGAGCCACTTGACAATCATTCCGAGAAAATGCATTGCGCTTTCGCAAATCACAAATGTGATTTTTAGGCTCATTAGTCTTGCTCTAAACTGTTAATCAGTGCATGTTACTCTAAAGAAGAAAAAGTCTGGCTTTTTAATATCTAATCACAATGAAATGTGCTCCGCCTTTAAATTGGTTTGCAACAATCATCATACACTCTTAAAAATAAAGGTTTCAAACTGGGTTTTTCACAAGAGCCACCATTGTTGGTTCCCCAATGAACAGTTCTTAAAAGAACCACTTTTTTTTCTTAGTGTGAAGAACACTGATGAACCTTTTTCCATGAATGGAATTGAAAGGTTTCATGGGTGTTAAAGGAGACATATTATGCCCCTTTTTACAATATGTAATATAAGTCTCTGGTGTCTCCAGAATGTGTCTGTGAAGTTTCAGCTCAAAATACTCCACAGATAATTTATTATATAATTTTGAAAATGCCTATTTTGAGTGGAAGCAGAAACATGCTGTTTTTCGGGCCTGTATCTTTAAATGCAAATGAGCTGCTGCTCCCCGCCCCCTTTTCCAGAATAGAGCTGCACCATTACAGCTCGTATCTGCTAAAAAACATCTGTTTTGGTTCTGATTATCATGTTTATCGTGCTGAAATCATGTGTTTTAAAACATATGAGTTTAAACTTCTGATATACGAAGTTAAGGAAATAAATCGCGTTTAAGGGGCGGTAATATTATAATGAGATCCATTTGCCACGTCACCAAGGGAGTGAAATCAGACGCGCTCATTTTCTCAGACGCTTGCAGAAAAAGGCTTACCAAAACAAAGTTACTGGGTTAATCTTTTTTACGTTTCCTTGGTTGGTAGATGCACCAGGGACCTGATTATAGCACTTAAAACCTGGAAAAGTCAGATTTTCGTGATATGTCACCTTTAAAGATTCTTCATGGAACCACTGATGCCAATAAAGAATCTCTGTTTTTAAGAGTGTATAGTAACTTTTGCAATCCAATCAAATCCCGATGGATAAAACCAAATTTTGTCCTGAAATATTGTACTTTTTGGTCACATAAATCAAATGGGTTATGAAAACCATTTTGTGTTGACTTTAAACCCGAGATGGGACATTTAAAAGGTATCGAGTGCTTCTGGAGCCTGTAGGGTCCTGATCTAATATGGTCCCATGTGATCCCTGAGTGTACAAACACTCCAAAACCAGCCTACCTCATCAAAACCCACAGACGGATGAGTGGGGAGTGAGCTCGGTAATCAATAAGCTGACATTTGCTTTGTTTCTCTTTTCACAGGAGGTCGGCAGCATCATAGGCAAGGTGAGCGAATCTCTTTGTTCCTGTTGTCCCTGCTGTTGACTTATTAGATTTGGTGGATGCGTCTTAAGATTTTTGTAGCTACTGGGTTTGCTTTTTCCTCTGTATTAGATTGTTCTCACAATCTTTCACACAGACCTTTAGGTTACAATCCAAAAGCCCAGATTAGAAACCTACAGAATGGATCACTATAAGACTTGATGTTTCCTAGCAAATGGCTTGTTAAATGCGACGGGTCGTGCATCTTATGTATTAATGATCTGGATATATTACGATGCTTAATTTTACAGCTAGCTCTGTTTATCCCTAGAGCGAGTGCAATTGTCTAAACATGGCACAATCTCTTGGAGAGGCCCGATGTAGATGTCACAATGATTAGTAAACAGTGTGTCAGCTACTGATGAGATGATTTTTGTGGGGGGTTTTTTTGTTTTCCTGGTTTGGCCAACTCAAGGTCCTGGAGCGACAAAACATACACGCACAAATACACACAGTTGTTGGCATTTCCTTGGCTCCAAATAAATCTCTTGTGACACAAAGCTCTCTTCAGAACTGGCCTGCTAATAGGTCTCTGGGCCTTTGGCAGAGTTTGGGCTCAGGACAAGAGCCAGATGGAAGGATACAGACCACTCTGAGATCCACAGGGGTCTCCATTGCTGCAAAGACGACTTCTCGAAAACACAGTTCACTCTTTTGTCTTGCACAAAAAGTAAATAATGTTGCAATGTCCTAAAAGTGAATCGTCAGAAGAAAATTAGATTAAAACATCCAAACAAGAAGTCAAGAACAAGATTAGCTGCCACTTCCTGCTGAAAGGATCTCATCGACCAATAGAAAACAAAGACTAGCTGCAACAAGTAGTGCCGAAATACACAACGCAAGTATTGCAAAATTGTTGTAGTGAATCAAAATTATTATTTATTTATTTATGTATTTTTACGAATGGTATGCACAGAAACAATTTAAGTTTTTTATTTGTTGTAGTCTTTTTTTTTTTATTTCTTCTTTTTTTGTTTTGTTTTGTAGTCGAAAATGTATACAATTCTGAATTTATTTGACCAAAATAATAATAATAAAATTACAAAAAAGCTAGATATTAATGTAGCTGAAATGCTATTATCGGTTTTAATAATAGTTTGAATTAACTTTTTTAGTAATTAATTATAGTTAAGTAATTAATTATAGTAAATATTTCTAGTATTTTTTTTTTACTACATCAAGTTAAACTAAATAGAAATTAAAAATGTTTCTATGGCAATGAGCTGAAATAAAATACTTTTTTTGTTATTTTGTTACAGTTAACATTTATTTTATTTATGTATTTATTAAGTTAACTATAATAACCCAACATTATCATTGATGAATAACAAAAACCAAAACATTTTCGTCAGTAATTTTGTTATATATGCATGTTCAATGTTTCATTGGCCGAACGATCAACACACAAGTACGCAACTGTATGACATATTTTAACAAACTGTACTTCTGTTCTTCTGCAGCCTTGTTTTTGTTCAGTTTTTTTATGGTGTCAACACTGAAAGGGACTGGTTAGGCTATATTTAGGTTATTTAATAAGCATCTGCAAACACTGCTACATGCATCATAGTTTGATGTTTTAAAGAACTTTGCTAGTTTTATGAGATGGGTGGTCTCGAAAACGTCTCATCTGAAATGTTAATTTCCCTGATAAATTAAAACCACCCAAGCCTTGCTTCAACTCTGTTATGACATAGCCAATCGTCCTTTTAGCCCATCTAAAGACAATGTAACGCCAGTCAAGCGTGCAAAAGCAGGTCTGGGGATCTGCAGTCATGACTATGCCGCACACGTTACCTTCTGTGTCTGAGATAGCGAGACACTATCTGAGGCTATCTAAGTGATTCATGGACTATTGATTCCCTAGTCAGTCCAATTGCAAGACCTTCGATTTGAAAACTTGTTCCCCTGAGGCCTATCCATGCAGATGCCATATTGCTGTGTAGCGAAGCAGAATTGATATTAATTTGAGCTATCTGTTCAGCTAGTCAAACTCACTCGCCATTGTGAAAGACAGTCACTCTGGGAAAACAACATATCACACAAACAAACGTGAGACAAAGGCAATAAGTGCTTTATGATCTTCTTTTTTTCTCCCCCTACAGAAAGGAGAGACTGTGAAAAGGATACGAGAGGAGGTAAGCTACAAGCTACTCGTAAATGTTGTCTTTCTCAGCTTCCCAGCATGCATCATGCATGCAGAACAGACGGTATTCCTTTGAAGCTAGCGCGACGCTACACCACATGGATTTTTACACATAAATGTGGTTTAATGCTGGAAAAAAGACAGCAAAATACCCTTACATCCCACATACGTCCTCAAACCAGTTGATGTCCGCCACATTAAAGCTAAAAGACTGCAGAAGACATGAATATTTAAATTAAGCCTTTCATCTCAAGGGCGCATGGCGCACACACACGGCGAACACTAATTCATTAGTTTGATATGAATGCATTGGTATTTTCAAGGTAGTTGCTAATAACAATAGCTTCCAGATAAAGATTGAAGCGGGTTACCAAGGAGAAAAACCCAGGAGTGTGTGAGCGTATATATATATATATATATATATATATATACCCAGCATGCATCATGCATGCAGAACAGACGGTATTCCTTTGAAGCTAGCGCGACGCTACACCACATGGATTTTTACACATAAATGTGGTTTAATGCTGGAAAAAAGACAGCAAAATACCCTTACATCCCACATACGTCCTCAAACCAGTTGATGTCCGCCACATTAAAGCTAAAAGACTGCAGAAGACATGAATATTTAAATTAAGCCTTTCATCTCAAGGGCGCATGGCGCACACACACGGCGAACACTAATTCATTAGTTTGATATGAATGCATTGGTATTTTCAAGGTAGTTGCTAATAACAATAGCTTCCAGATAAAGATTGAAGCGGGTTACCAAGGAGAAAAACCCAGGAGTGTGTGAGCGTATATATATATATATATATATATATATATATATATATAATTCTCTCTCTCTCTCTCTCTCTCTCTTATTAGTCTCTTGTTCTCTAGTTCACCAGAAACTTTACCTAATGTTTTTGCTTCCTAATATCATAAAATGTCAAAAAGATTGTGTTATTTCAATCTAATTAATGGTTTGGGGGGGGTGGCAAATGTGAACGCAAGCCTGCACATGAGGCATTCTCTATTGCACTAGTTGGGGCACCACAGGGGTCAATCCTGGGCCCGATAGATGTCATAAACAGAAGCAATTGCCACTGGATGTTTTTCTCTGCTGTTCTGTGCTATTATTAGTAGAAGGAGCTTAAAGAAAGCTTACTGTGTCACACCAAATTCATATGTCTGTCTTGTGTTGAATGCAAAATTTGATATTTTGAATGGTCACGTTGCTCTTTTCCATACGGCAAAAGCATATAGTTACCAGGGACTGTGAAGCACACAAAAAAAGCAAAGAAAAGTGCACATGTTTGGAATGACATGAGAGTGAGAAAAGATGAGAATGATGAGAAAAATCTAATTAAATAAATACCTTGTCTGTTTGCTTTTAGCCACAAATATAAATAAATAATTAAATAAATAAATAAATAAATATTACTACTGTATTTTCTGGAAAATAAGTCATACCTGATTAAAAAGTACATTACAATGGGTCAAAATGTCCATTGTTTAGTGGAAAACACACACACACACATATTGGTAAATCATAGTTTACCATCACAACATGATTTACAGTGTGGAAAATATGGTACTCTGTTAATTAACTGCATAAATTTAGTAATGACATACATATATATGCATTTTATAAATAATAATGACAATATATAAATAGTATATGTAAGTTATACTGTAGCTTCAATACACCGTTGACTAAACTCCCTTATATTTGCATGCATTTGTGCATGATTGATAGAACGATCAGTTTAAATGAAGCTGACAGTCAGAGCCCTGCAGGAGAATGAATCACGCAGCTCAGTCCAGATCTCTGCTGGAGACATCCACACATTTGGACAGAACACACACACACACACACAATACGCACACCTAACATAAGGCCTATGGGGGTGGAACGTCTCGGTTACTTGTGTAACCCTCGTTCCCTGAAGGAGGGAACGGAGACGTTACGTCAGTCGTGACTGACG
>NW_015557089.1:342098-342369 GCF_001515605.1 Sinocyclocheilus anshuiensis | reverse complement strand
AGGTTCCCTTTCAGTCAGTCACGTTCGACGTTACGTCAGTCGTGACTGACGAATTGGGGATCTCGCCCGAGAGCCCAATCACCTTCGAGTGTTAACTAAACAAGCCAATAACCGTTGGCGTGCGTGTTTCGCCACGCGCACCCTGCCCCGCAGCGCGAGTATAAAAGGAGAGCGCGTGCAAACGCACATCAGTTTTTCGCTGAGGAGCCGAGACTACGTGCCCCGGCCGTACAGCGGTGGTACAGCAACTGTGGCGACGGGACGTAACGTC
>NW_015557089.1:332664-342050 GCF_001515605.1 Sinocyclocheilus anshuiensis | reverse complement strand
CTCGGGCGAGATCCCAATTCGTCAGTCACGACTGACGTAACGTCGAACGTGACTGACTGAAAGGGAACTAGTTTTTTTTCTTCCTCATTATCAACCTCCCATCCATTTACTGTTCTTACTGTTTCATCCATACAGAGCAGTGCACGTATCAATATCTCAGAAGGCTCGTGCCCAGAGAGAATCATCACCATCACGGGCGCCACAGAGTGTGTGTTAAGAGCCTTCACTATGATCACAATCAAACTGGAGGAGGTAAGTACAGGAAAATCGTTCTTGCATATATAAGCACGCAGGGCAATAAGCATAAAATATAACATAAACCTGCATGTTATTGTGCCAACATTAGAGAAAGAGTCCCATAAAAAATAGTCAAACTGACCTTAATTGTTAAGACACGTTCCTAGTCTCATCATGCTTTTTTCTTTTTTTTTTCCAATAATGGAAAATTGATTAAACAAAAGTGCTGATACCAATGAATAATTACTTAATGCTATGTTAAATCTACTTAAATCTGTCACATCGTCAATAGTCTGTGGAAATAACTGACGTCTGTTGAAAATGAATGATTTCCAGTCAGTTTGCAGTGATAAAGCTGTCAGGATGAACGCTTCTTAAAGAAACAGTTCACCAAAAAATACAAATTTGCTGAAAATGTACTCACTCTCAGGCCAGCCAAGATGTAAGTGAGTTTATTTCTTCATCAGATTTGTAGAAATGTAGCATCACATCACTTGCTCAGCAGTGGATCCCCTGCAGTGAATGGGTGCCGTCAGAATGAGAGTCCAAACAGCTGATAAAAACATCACAATAATCCACAAGTAATCCACACCAATCCAGTCCATCAATTAACATTTTATGAAGTGACAAATCCATCATTAAGACGTTTTTAAGTTCAACCCATCGCTTCCGGCAAAAATACAAGTCCTCTCTCCATACTATTGCTTTCTCCAGTAAAAAAGAGTCTCAACTGAAACAGGAGATAAATATGCACAGATCAGGCAACATTTACAAGTGGAAACAGTTCAGAACAGTTCTGTACAAATATGTTGGTGGATTGTGATGTGAGAGGACTATTTTGGCCATGAATTAATGGTTTAAACAAATCCATCAAGACGTTTTATTACGAACACGCGGTTTTTGTAATAAAGAACTGAGGTCGTGTGGATTATTGTGATGTTTCTATCAGCTGTTTGGACTCTCATTCTGGCGGCACCCATTCACTGCAGAAGATCCATTGCTGAGCAAGTGATGTAATGCTACATTTCTTCAAATCTGTTCTTATGAACAAACAAACTCATCTACATCTTGGATGGCCTGAGGGTGAGAAAATATTCAGCACATTTTCACTTTTGGATAAACTATTCTTTCAATTTCAGCAATTTTCATGAAGCAAAATTCACATGTACTTATTTAAAACAAGTTCATAGTCTTATTGTGCTTTTTTTTTAATAACAGAGAAAAAAAGGACAAAAATTAGCTGATACCAATGAATACTTAATGCTATTTAAAACATCATCAGCAGTCTGCAAATAACTTCTGCTGAAATTTAATGGTTTCCAGACGATTTGCAGCGATAAAGCTGTCAGGATGAACGCATAAACGCCCATTTCAGCAATTCTGAGACATGGTTTGTAAGAACAGCTGGTTGAAAGAGTCGTGGGTAGTTTTCATATATTGTCAGTCCCATAGCAGTGGGGTGCCTATCTGCAGGATAACTTCAGAAATATAATTTGAGCCCCAACACGTTACATTCCCTTGGTGATGCCAGTGAACAACTGCTGAAAAGAGACATACAGCTCTCTGAAAAAAAAAAAAAAGTGCTAGACTTCCCAGATCACGATGGGACTTTTGATGCTGATGTGTGTCATGTCTTTTATTTCATGTCATGCAGTAACTCAACCAATGGCATGAGCCTATAGAGTCGGGATCTGTACTTCCAAGCAATAGCACTATTTAGTTAAGTAAATTGGGTGGAAATTCTAAAAAAAAAAAAAAAAGTTAGGTAAATGCATAAACTGCCAAATGCAAACCTCCGTTGTTTATAGAAACATACATACCTATGCATCACACACCCGTATTTTTATTTAATGGCATCAGTAGAGTTATATAACTGCCAGTCAATGAGGTGTGCCTGTCCGCCTGCAGCATGTCAGCTCTACCCCCACCAAGTAATAATGAATATTCTCACTCCTGCTAAACCCATTATGTATTTGATATCCTTTCATAGCAGGCAGGGTGCCATTCATCAAACATCTGTTAGGAATCTCCCTGTCTTCCGCACAAGCCCGTTTCCATACCCATAACTGAAGAGTCACCATAGAAACCCCTGAGGTGGCGGCGGGGTTCGTTTATGCCGAGCATATGATGAGCATTACTGGCTGAATTTTACAAGGCGCTCTATTGAGGTCTGGCCCGGCTTTGATGCAGAATGTTTTCGCTGCTCTTTCAGGCAGCTGAGAACATGGAGGACATCTAAAAGCCATGTTTCAGAGTTTTGGATGATATATGACAGAATAGACAAAGAGTTTCGGTGCTTAGGGAGAAGACTGTGAACGTCTAGACTAGAAAAGAGTCTTTTTTAAGCGAAAAATCCACAAGAGATGTCATGAGACACTAAGTTACTAAGTCTCATTCACTAACAATTGCACATGGTTTTATGTGCAAACATTTTGGCAAACAATGTAAAAGTGAATATTAATATTGCAATATTATTATTATAAGATTTATAAACATTAGAATTATATATATATATATATATATATATATATATATATAAGATTTTATGTAATGTTTGTAATTTTATTATTTAGTTTATATATTTTTACATGTATAGCTAGTCATTGAAACCCTGTTTAAAATATAAAGTAATCATGATAAAACTGAAAACATTCACACCAGAAATCTGCCATGATAGAATTATTATTACAAAATAATAAAATTCCAATAGGTACATTTCACAATTACAAAAAAATGACGAGTAACACATTTAATTAAACATGAGTTTTAAGCAGAAAAGTATTTTCTTGTAAAACTTAAACCAACAATCTTATGTATTCTAATATATTATTTACATTAGAATATATATTCTAATGTATTATTTACAACTTAAAAAAAATCATTTTAGTGTATAATAATAATAATAATAATTTATCATCAACATTTTAATGCTTGAGATCCATATCCACATAAAATAGACAAAACGAGGGTAATTTATTTGTACTTTTTTTGTATTGTTTATAGAAGGTTATATTGTTGCTGTTGATTTGTGGTACTTGAACAACAGAAGGCACTTGAATGGCACTAAACATTTCTTGCTTTGCATCAGAAATTGTTTGACTTCACCCGCATGCTGTCAACCCTGAATTGTTGTTGCATATGCTTTAGATTGAAGCTTTAAAACAGCTCCTTAGTTACATCAGATCAAGAGCCCTTACAAATTGTCATAAATTCTGAGCCTGGACCCCCTTACTCAAGTCAAGTCAAGTCAAGTCACCTTTATTTATATAGCGCTTTTAACAATACAGATTGTGTCAAAGCAACTGAACAGCATTAATTAGGAAAATAGTGTGTCAATTAGACGACAAAGAATTAACTTGACGGAGCTCAAACTCAAAACACACGGCAGCAACAAACAGGAAGTTTAACTCAACAGCTAATGTGCAAATAAGACAGAGTCAATCTGCTGAGAGTAATATCTGAATTGATATTTTATTATCCAGGAGGGTTGTTAAATGAGACGAGAGGAATAAGGGGTAAAGGCTTTGTGTGACGTCCTACATCAAGAATAAATCGGGAGTGGACATCCAGCATTAGCTTTGTTGTTTTGCTAATACTTCAAAATGAACCTGTGAATGTTTGTGGGTGAGCACGTCTTCTCCATTCAAAATAAAAAAAGCGCACTTTTTCATTTTGTAATGCCGTCTTATTGCTCTTCTTCCTAGTAGGTGCATTTTAAAAATGTTTTCCCGATGAATCCTGGACTCCTGCTCAAAATGATAAATTACTATAAGGACAGCTACAAAAAAAATAGCTGTTGTTGTTCCATCCTGACTGATGACTGCTGTGACAGCTCAGCGGAATCCCGGAAAATAAACCGTGGAACTTTGACCAATGAGAGAACAGTTTACTCGCGCGTGACTTGTATTAACAAATTTGGTCCGTTTAGAAACTTTGCCGTGTGAAAGCAAACCGCACCAAGAATAAAAAGCAACATTGTAATAATTTTAATCCCTGTTTCGGAACAAAGCAATCGATCTACAGGTGTGAAAGCACCCTTATTAGTCACCGTTATTAAGACTGAGGCATATTAATATCACTCCTAATTCCACCGAGAAAAGACTACAGAGGGCCACAAAGAGGCACTGGGAAGAGAAAGAAATAGAGAATATAATTTCAGTCAGACATTTGGATATTCCTTTCCACAGCACCGGCAAGAAAATATGCACGTTTTTTTTTTTTCCACCTCCCCTTCGTTCTCTAGAGGTTTCGGGGCGGGCCGTTGAAAGAACACAACAACAGCGTCTCCAAACCTCTTGCTCTGATGGAAACACTAAACAGAAGAAAAAGACTCACTAGCTCTACTTTCCGAGACGCCACTCAAGGCGTATTCATTCGGCTCACGTAGGTGAGGTCTGGGTTGATGGGCAGAGAAGCAGCACACGCTATTTACATATCAAACCCGGCAAGATTCCTGCTCCCCCACTAATTGATTGCAGCAGTGGTGGGCCACGATCCGGGCAGATATTTATTACCTGGTTTAATTAAAGAGAAAGCCTCTGAATCTGCACTGGGTGAATAATGGACGCTGGAGCTGATTTCTTGTAGTGGCAGGAATATGAGTGTGAAATGTTAGTTATCCTCCTCTACTTAGGTGCTTACCATAAGACTAATTCTGGATGATGTGTCAAATGTCATTTCAGATGGTCCACTTGTAATTTTTTCTGTGAAATACAAGGGGAGAATTTGTTATTAATTTTCATGCAGCAGTTTTTCATTGAATGATTTTGTGACCACCACAAAATTCGGCATAAAAGAGGATCATACAACTTGTCCTATTCAGACATTCAGAAAGTTTCTTTTTTATTAGGGTTTTGTTTTCGCACCTTGCGAACGCATGTCACATTTTGATAGAGACAAGTGCGGATGACAGGTGGGTAAATATTGTTTAATTTGGTCATAGAAATCAATGGGTGTCTTCAACGGCGGTGCAACTGTGTTCAGTCAGCTATAACCTTTTGTTGGCAGAGCACATCGATCTGCAAACCCTGAATAGGGAAATTGATTAAAATGGCTTTGGTAAAGAACATTTCATCAGATTGCAATCAAAAGCCACAAAGGGTCATTGGTACACAATGGCATTTTCAAACTTCAAACAAACCTTCTGAATTATGAGGAGAATCACCAGATTAATTGATGGCATTCCTCAAATCTGCTTGAACAATGCTGTCCCTTGTTTACATCCAAGTCTCTTATCTCTTACGTGAATCAGGTAACAAATAACTGGTGCTAGTTTACAACAAAATATGGGATACAGGAAGACAGTTGGCAGCACCCTTTTTGTGTCTGCAAAGGCCAGAGCTGCACCTTGTTTTGATCCCTTCTAGAGAATCCAGGTTAAACTGGTAGAAATAGTCTTGGTAGCACAAGGATATCATAGGGCCAGTTCCCCCAGGAGTAACCTAGGGTTCGGTCACTTGCTCAAGGGCACAATGGTGATAGCTCATGGATAACCGTTTGCAGGTTCAGTCCTGAAACTTTCTAGTTACCAGACCAGATCTTTAACCATGGTTCCAAACCACTCTGAATCAAAGTCCCCACTCTGCCATAAAAGCCACAGTACAGCTTTCAGTTAACACGTCATCTATTCTATGTTTGGCCCTCAAGGACTTGGCTGCTCTTGTGGCGAACGGCACAGTCACCAGTAAGCCTCCAGTCACGCTGCGACTGGTCATCCCGGCCAGCCAGTGCGGTTCCCTCATAGGCAAGGGCGGCTCCAAAATCAAAGAGATCAGAGAGGTGAGTGCTTTTCCATATCCCTATTTTTCTTTCCTCCTGCCTAGGACGTCCATGTTAGGACTGCTTGCTCCGTTGCATATTTCATGGGTTTATTTTATATTTATGGTCTCTGGGCTGTCAAGATGGTATGAGGTAATGGTGAATGCTCTGTCATGCTAAATTTGGAGTGTTCTGTAATGCAATTGCAGGGGGTGTGGGAAGGGGAAGGTTGTTGGAGTTGGGGGAATATCAAGTGCGTTAAGCTAATCAAAGCAAGAAAGTACGTTTTGAAATGGGGTATGTTTGGTGGGTTGCTGGAGACTTTCAAGTAAGCAGCACCAAGTAAACACAGTGCATCCCAATGTTTTAGCCCTACCCTCTTGCTTCATTGGGTTTGGTTAAGCAACTCCTGGATTCATGTTTTTTTTTTTTTTCACCGTGGGTTTGATTATAAATGTACATGTATTTGGTGGTTTTACCCTAGCAATACTTTAGGGGGAAATTGCTGGATGTTATTTAAATTGAACAAACTATTTGGGGACATCTTCAAAGAGAAAGATCTAATTGCAGTAAAGTTAGGGTTTGGGTTAGTCCTAATTATTATCCATTTCCTAGGTCAGGGGTGTCCAATCCTGCTCTTGGAGGATCAGCAACTTACTGAACTCCAGCCCTAAATAAAGACACCTCAACCTAAACATGCTATTTCAAGGTCTCACCTGTCAGACAGGTGTGTGGGAGCTAAACTCTGCATGAAGCTGGCTCTCCAGGAGCAGGATTGGACAGACCTGACCTAGGCAAATCAATGTACTAATGATCTGTTCTTCCTTCGTGTGGCAGAAAACAGGGGCTCAGGTACAGGTGGCAGGAGATCTGCTCCCTAACTCCACAGAGAGAGGTGTGACGATATCTGGGAGCCAGGACGCTATCATCCAGTGTGTCAAGCTCATCTGCACTGTAATACTAGAGGTAATTTGACTCTGAGCAAATCCATTTGGCTTCATTAAAGCAAGATTTTTATGCATGCATTGGCCTTGAAAAACTGTTATGGATTACTATTGTGTGATATTCCTAATCTAAAAGACTTCAAATGCTTCTGTGCTTCAAAGACTGCATACTGGTTTTCAGTTTTAGATTTAGTGGCGTTGATAAATGGATATGATACATTTCTGGAGCCTAAACAGATATTTTTATTGCATTTTGCATGTCAAATACTTTTTCCAAAGATACTCGATCTAACTAACTGCATGTTAAAAATCATTACAGTAATGATTAGTGAATGCGGTCTCTCAGCTCTCCCACAGCGTGAAACGCATTTGCTCTCAAATGGTTTTCTATGCACATAAATGGTTGAAAAAAAAAAATTACACTTTTTATTCAGTGGGATTGTACTGAATGCGTACTGCTTGTTCTGTTTAATTTTTAAAGGACCAGATGAGGGGCAGATTGTTGACTGCTACACTGCCCATTTTAGGAATCCTCAACTGTCTGCCTGCTCCAGAATGCAAATTATGCAAAGTCACCCAATTAATATTTAAAAAGATTATTTTTGTTTGGTTGAGCAATTGTGGGGGATGCGCTTCACTGAGTTTTCATCACTTTGGCCTTATTCTGACCTCTTAATCGAATTACTGCATATGAGCAGGTACAGTTAGTTATCGGTGTACTTGTGTTTTATTTAATAAAATATGTCCTTCAGGCACAGATGACAGCTTGTCTAGGACTAATAGGGCAAGAGTGATTTGACAGTCATTTTGTAAATGTATTTTATTCCTTTTTGAAATTAAAATGTAGGTTTGAACAACAGACTAGTAGAGTTGCAATGATGCTACATGCTCAGGGCACATTTTCTGCATTGCAAGTTTTCCATCTGAGGATATCATGAGCAAGCATTAATAGCATTCTGAAATAATTTGGTCAAATGACTTTCTGTGAGAGGATAATGGTATGCTTTTAAGTGATCCAATGAAGAGCCAATCGATAAATGTTGCATTTGTGCACCGTGTCAGCATTTCCAGTCATTAAGATAATATGACCAAATGACTTTGCAAATGCCCTTAGGTAAGAGAAACCTTGATTTGTTCTAGACCTTTTAGCGCCATTGCAGAATGAGCTGAGAATGGTAGTCAAAGTTTTATACTGAGGGTGAATCTGTAAAGTCCTGTGTTAAAATTAATAATTGTTGTATTTTATGTTTGTAGTCTCCTCCAAAGGGTGCTACAATTCCATACCGCCCCACTCCAGCTCCAGGCGCAGTGCTTCTTGCTGGAAATCAGGTAAAAATGCACATCAAAATGGCAAAACTTGCCAAAAATTCTTTCAACAAAGTGTCCCGCTTTCCTTATAAAAATTCACTACACTTAAAGGTGCGCTACAAATTAACAAAAATCATTTTTTGAGAAAGTACATAAAATCTGTGTGAAACTGTCTCCTTACCTTACTCCAGTTCTTAACAGATCTCTTAACAGATAATACTGACTAATAATTTGAGCTGTCGGGTTGGGTTTTGCAGGAATTGTCAGTTTGACATCATTTGTCTTTGTGTGGTCACGTCCACAAACTTTTGTAACATTATTTATTTTAAAACAATTAATTTCAATGAGATTTATATATTTTTTGATTGTTATGACTTTTCCTTCTGGAAAGGGAGTAATAATATACCTCTGCAAGTAACTTGGAAGTTTTAAGCTTCAATCGCTTAAAGAGCCAAACATCCCGTAGTGCACCTTTATTAAGTGTTAAAGGAGTAGTTCACTCAAAAAAATAAAACTTTTTTTTCATAATGTACTCACCATAAATCCCTCATTTAGTTTTAAACCTGTATGGCTTTTTCCTTCTGTGGAAATGTTGCATATCCTGGCCACTCTTTTTAAAATAATCAATGTGAATGAGTTGTCAAGCAACAAAATGACAAAACAATCACAAAAGTGGTCCACAAGTCATCTATTATATTCCAAATCAAATAATGACAGAATTTCATTTTTGGGCGAACTATTCCTTCAAGGCCTTGTTCACACTGCACACAAATCTGATTTGTTTTTCATATCCAGTCTTCAGGACTGGCTGTCCAAAGTGACATTTTGCAAGGAATGAAATTGGAATCCATTTGTTCAGACAGTATAGTCAATGTCTGTAGTCAACAGCTACATCCATCGTGACAGTCATGACGCAGGTGTCATCATGATGCCAAGAGAGTTGTTTCTTTTACAGCTGAAATTAGCAAGTTGTCATTGTGGATGTCTATTATGGCTTCTCACCATGGTGCTAAACATTAAAAAAAGGATTACAGTATTTAACTGTATGGATATTTTAAAGTATGAGTGTAGTTAAATCAGGTTTGTTTTTTGCAGATCAGTCTAGAAATAATGTATGTATACACCAAAAAAAAAAAAAAC
>NW_015557089.1:309502-332572 GCF_001515605.1 Sinocyclocheilus anshuiensis | reverse complement strand
AAATTTATTTAAAAACAAAAAAAAAAAAAAAAAAAAAGCCTGCGTGAACAAGGTTCAATAGTCTCAAATATAACCCTCATAATTAGTGCTGGGATCAAGCAGATCCAATTAACATCTCCAAAAACACAAACCCCACCTGTAAATATGCTGTGTGCACTGAAAATACTTAATATTCAGTTGACTTAATATAGTAGAAATATTTTATTTTTTTATGAAAATAAAGCGCCACACAGCTGACAGAATGCTGCCTCTATTTCCTTAACAAAACGCATCTGTCCATCAATGAAGGGTATTGGTAAGGACAGTCTATGTTTTTACATATTATATTTACAGTCTATGTAAATATTTCTTAAGCCTGTTTGTTGTGTGTTCATTAACTCTGAAGTCATTTAAACAAAGTATTGCAAACATGTATAAATACATCCAAGATTTAGTTCCATTTATTAGGTTACACCGTTATAAATCTGTCATCCAGCCAGTATCATATTGTGAGAAATTATTACAGCCTCAATGGACCTTATTCAGTGTGAATGGCATTTGACGCAAATGAAAATGAGACTCTGGAATGGAAGTATATTCAGTATATTCAAAACCTGAAACAAATTTGTGTGTAAAAAACATTCGTAAGTCCCAGTTTTGTCGGAAGATATATTTTCAGTGCTTTGACTAAATTTGTTCGTAAAACCATTCTTACTTAAGTTGTCGGATTTAATGGCCTTTGAACAAACTGTGCTTCCATCTTTCACAGCCTCGTTTTCGTCCCCATCAAATGAAGTATGCCGTCTACCCTGACTAAGGTCTATTGTTTCACTCTTTAATCTATCGTTTGCTCCATTATTCACTTCACATAATTCTCTAACACGTCTCCAGAAGAGAGTAGAGAGGCCGTTATGTTTATTCATGTTGACACGGCTATTCATTATCAACACTCCTAAGCATGAATAACAGTAGCATTAAGATCAGTCAAGCTCATGAATATTCCACACCATTAAAAGTGTTGTGAAGTCATTTACCAATGGTATAATTAAGCGGACTGGCAGAAACTATGACGTGCGCACTTATGATACATCATCTGTTTGATATATTTACCTGTCTGTCATGATGAGTAAGATAAATGTGTAATAATGAAATTAATGTTCATTGCTTCATCTTTTTTCTTCATTAACACTTTTCTGTCTGTATTCAAATCACACCTAATTGTAATGACAGCAGTAACAGCAAAATTTACGCTAATGTATATGCGAAATATGCATATTTGTAAGACTAATGACATGCCAGTGAAGCCTTGGTTTGTGTCTCTGTCCCCTATTTGCCTTTTTAAGGTTTTCGAAACATCAGAGTTTGCGTCTCACCCGCTTTTCTCAGTGACTCAGGGAGGGCTGGATCTGCAGCAAGTGAGTATAATTTATCCATGACGGATAATATAGGGAGCCATGCTTCCCACTATTTCTTTATTTGCCTCTTTCACCCCTGCATGGAGATGGGAATTCTGTTCCCCTCTGTCATTCCTCTTGCCGCATGTTGCAGCCAGTGTCCTCCCCACTTGAGCAAGGGAGCGAGACTATACAGCAATTAATGTTTTTAGACATGAGATTGTTTTTCCACTTGACGTTCCATTCAGGCATGGCTTTACCCTTGACCCACTGCAATTGTATTAATTTTTGCTGAGAACTGAGTTTTGACTTGATTTTATACATTTGTGTAAACTTTACAGGTATTAAATATAGGGTGTCCCCCAAGGCTGTGGCTGCGGTCCTATTATATTTACAAACTTAAATATTTGGTAATAAAGAAATGTTTACCCCAAAACACTTACTTTTCTACATTTTCATGTAGCTCTTATACATACAATTATGAGCTCAAAAAGATGTGCACCATTTTACAAAATTTATGCATCCATATTTTGTGCGAGGAACTGACCAAAATTTAGGTTGCACTTTATTTTACAGTACGTGTACTTACATATACTTACAGTGTACTTACAATGTACCTACCTAAGAAAGTTCTGGTAATAGCTGGTAACTACATGGGGTAGGGTTAGGTTTAGGGGTAGGCTCAGGCTTAGTAACTAGTTATTACCTAGTTATTGTAATTACTATAATAAGTACATAGTATGTACATGAGGAACAGGACTGTAAAATAAAGTGCTACCAAAATTGAAGTTGATTTTTCTTCTTACTCTCCAAGTTTGCAAACAACTTTGCTTTGATGTGTATAATTTACAGTGTGGAAAAAATATCATTTTTTTAACAGTATGAGGTGCTTATCACTGACTTTTCTGTGAGAAACATTTATTCTGGATGTTACAGAGTTACAGGATACTCTGCTGCTGTGAGAAGTTAATTTGAGGATATTATGATGGTGTGAATGACTGATAATCTCTCGACTTAATGTTCAGGTCTTCTAGGCAGACTGTTATCAGTGTATATGTGCAAGTTTTACTATGAAGATTAACGGTAACAGTTGATAGCATCACCCATCTCCCATTCCCAAGTCAGCAGTTAAACACATTGGTGAAAGAATGTTTATCATAGCCTGGAGACACACAATATCAAGGCCAAGTCTGTTAAGTGTGTATTAAAAGAATATTTCCTCAAAAATTAACATTTACCGACCCTTATGTAATTGCAAATCTGTATGATTTTCGTTCTTCTGTGAAACTCAGAACAGATGTTTAACGGAATGTCTAAGCTGGTTTTATACACATAAGCGCAAATTTGTGCTCAACATTTGGTTTGTTTTTTGAGACGTGAGAACCAGTCGCATTTGTTGTCACTGTTTGCTGGCATGATGCATATAATATGCCAGGTTTGAAAATGCAGGTGGGATTGAGAGCTACGGCGGAGGGCACATATTTTCAGTAAAACAACTAAAATATGGTCTGTTCCTCATACAAAATTGTTTTATGACTTTAGAAGTTTTATGGACAAAATGTATGGCCTTTTTTTTTTTTTGGAGATTGACAATCCCTTGTCACTGTCTGCTTTCGTTGTATGGAAAACAACCGCATAAATATTACTGAAATCATCCTGTGTTTTGAGAGTGAATTAATGATGACAGAATTTAAATGTTTGGGTGAACTGTTCCTTTAAGTGTCATCCGCCTCTGACTAATGCTGATGTGAAGGCTAAAAAGGGGAACCATGTGACCTTCCAATACACACACTCTACCTCGAGAGCTGTAAGGACGAGGTGTCAGGCCCGAGCACTGACATTCTCTTAAACGAGCGAAGATAAATGCTGTCTGCCAGGAGACGGGACTGACAACATCACCACGACTCTTGCTAATGAAGGCACCACGTATGTGTGTATGTGCATAAGGATTACGCAGCGTTAAGTGGCTCAGCCAGGAGATTAATGCTTTTCTACATTATTTACGAGCGTTTTGAGCTCGGAGGACAGGAAGGAAAGAAATAAGGAAATGACTAAAATGATGAAAGCTCCGCCTCCTTTTTACTACCCTAAGTCCTTTCCCGGTAGGCACATGTATATTGCCAAGCTTTTGAAATCAAGTAATAGTTCACCCAAATGAAATTCCAGTTTATTCCCATTTTGCTACTAACCTTTTTGAAAGCTATCAGGCTCCAGAAAGAAATTGCCATTAAAGAGGTCCATATGATTTATGCACTATATTCCAAAGATTCGAATTCAAAAATAGAACAAAATTTAAGTAATCAATAATAATTTACTTAAAATCGCGATGCAATGAGAGAAGTGTCATGTCGTTTGTATTCTGATGTTCATCCAAGTGAAATGAATGATCAGACAAGAAAAAAATGTAGTGCACAGAACTCATTCTTTGCATAGGTTGTTTATTGAATGTTGAGATGTGGGTGTTGCATGCAAAAGTGGAGGAAGATGAACACAAGCTTGCATGTGCGGGTTTAAGTGGACTAAATGATTGGAGAAGTCCTGTATACGTCACAAGAGAAGTCATTTTGATTTAAACATTACAAGGTCAAAATAAAAAAAAATAAATAAAAAAACACAGATCCAACTGTGAACATGCATTTAGAAAATAGATATAGTGAATTTTCATTTCATGCCAACTTTAATCTTCTCGGCTCTCAAATCTCATTTGCATTCAAATGACATCCAGATGCACTGTCAGGTTTGAACTTAAATTGCGGACTTTGCTCACACAAAGCTGCTGTATTACTTTAGAAGTCTCGGAATGTAGTGCACGTCTTAGTTTGCGATTTTGTCCTTTTTTGAGCTTGACCTTCTAGTTTGCAAACCCCTTTTTTGTGTTCCATGGAAGCAAGTAAGCCGTATTTTCAACAATTTAAGCACAAATTTAAAAGGAAAAGGAGGACAAACAATAAAGATAGCAAAACAAAATGGGAGACTATCAGAGACATTGAAGGGTAAGGGGTGCCAGTCACGTAGCAAATTCTGAGCTCACCTCCGGAGAGAAGCTAAATCCGTCCTGACAAAGAAGGGTCATGTTTTCCTCCCAAACAATGTTTGCCTTGAGAGCTGTGACCAATCATTTTCATTAACTTGGCTACCAGAGACACAAACTAGGGTTGCTCCTCAACATAGACTGCCATTTCTGTATCACTGATCTTTTTATTTTATTTTCCATTTTATCCTCCCTCGGTTTCTCTCTCTCCTTCTCTATTCCACGTGTTTAAACTTTTAAACAGGCTTATGCAAGAGAACCTCTGGGAAGAGCATGCAGCGTTCTCTGTAGCTTTTGCGTCTGGCTATTTGGCTTCTCATTCTCTTTGATGCACAAGCCTTGATTCAGAGATCTTCTAGTTTCACATCTGTCCCCTTTAGAAAGTTTTTGAGTTATAAAGGTGGGAGGGTGATCTAGAGGGGTCAGAGACCCCCTAGTTCTGGCCTAACCAGTTGACAAGTGCCCAAATACCTTTTAAAATCAGCCAACAGTCCACAGAAGACCAGCAAACAACTCTAGGCTTGTATGTATATATCTTGTATAGATACAGTATATACCAATAATTACATATCAACTCATATTCATAATTTAGTGACTCTTCCCACTTCAATGAACAACTGTGAACCACACTGATAGTTTTCACATGTTAAGTAATTAGCCAATAACATATTGAAGTCAATGTCAACATGAAATGGCATGTGTAACCCATTTATTTTTGTGAGAAAAGAAATGTTGGGTGAAATGTTCATTTTAGAAAATTCTGGTTTTGTGTTGACTTTAAAGGCACAGAAGCACAAACTCCTTCAATGTTTAGGGTTTGTTAACGTTATTTGTGTGTTCGACGTTTCATTCGGTAACATTAGGCAGTTTTGATTTATATGCTGTTAAATATTTGGTGATCACTTCTATCACTTGTTTCCGCTTCTTCACTTGTTTTTGGATTCAGAGATTCTGTAGAAGATGCATAACACTCCTCACTATTTCTTTTCCAGGCTTATACTGTACAAAACCAATACGGCATTCCACACTCAGAGGTAAGAAGCTTTAGAGAGAACTTCTGAAAACCACCTTCATACTGTGTAACTTCCATTAGTTCAGAGTTTTTGTGAAGTAAATTAGCTTGTTTTACACTTGTGAATGAAGTATATGGTTCAATTCTCAGCTGTGTATTATGATAAGAATAATAAAACCCTTTCATCCAAATTAAATTACATTTCCCTCCATTTTTTCTTTCTCTTTTATCACAGTTGGCCAAGTTGCACCAGTTGTCCATGCAGCAGGGTCTTGCCCCCTTAGCTCAACCCACAGCCACCCAAGTTCTGTCTGGTATGTTTTGCCAAACCAGGTTTCTTTGAAGAGGAAGATAATGGTTGGGATCACAAAAATTATGGGTTAGACATTGGCTTAGACGGTAATCAACTTGTTACCACCTTGGTCACACAAACAGGATTCCCCTTTTTAATGGTTCACAGGAATCAGTAAAATGGTGTAGAGGTGATCTGACTATGTTTTCAAAGGCCAGGAACAGTGTGAATGCAAATATTAGGTTATTTTTCCACTCGGTTAAGTTTTAATCTACTTCTAATAGGTCTAAACTTCTTATAGAGAGAACTCAAAAGAACTCGAAAACACCTCATATTTACCCAGAAGCACAAGTCTGCTTTAGCAGCACTAAATCTTTGCGTACAGTGAGAGTGGATGTAACAATTCCACCTGAGAACTCAAGCTTAAGTACATGGATTCAAACAGACCTCCCAAAGATCCAGAGGCCACCCAAGTTCAAGGTAATACACCTGAGCTCCATGGAGCATACGGCACATGCAGATTACAGCTGCAAAAATGGGGCCAAGCTTTACAAGGCTCCACAGTCAGCTCCTGGGGCTTCTCAGAGCCATGACAAATGTCCAGCTAAAGAAAAAGGAGGGACTCTCTCCTTTTCTTGCTCCCTCACTTTTTTTTCCTTGCACAGAACCAGACATCCAATTATACAGCCACCCCAAGTTATTCAGTGATGTCTTTCAAGTTGTCTGAAGATTCCAAACACTTGTCAAAGGTTTTGTTGTGTAAGCCCTCTAAAGCCAACAGACTGTTGAATATTATGGTAAATAAGCACTTTCGGTGCAAATGTGAGAATCAAAAAGCCCCTTTGAGGAATTGAGTGGTCGAAAAAAATGTAATAGTTGCCCCTGCCGCTAAAACTACAAGAGCACATACTATCATGATATGGCTGGGGAATTCGATTATGTCTGAGGTAAAAAGCTCATCAGTCAAGGCAATGTTTCAGTCTATTAAATAGGCCCCTGTTGGGCTGGGAAGCACTGCTGGGTCTGGTCCTCCTGCTGAGACAGGAAGTAGATGGAAAGAGAAACAGGCTAGCTCTGTGCCAGTTATTAGCGGTTAGGTGATAGCATCCTGCTAACAGATAGGAGAACGCTACAGAGCATTAGTGGCATAAAGTTGATCCACAAAAGATAATTTTGGGTCACAAATAGGCCTATGTTCAAGCTAAAAGGCTCTTTTATAGTAGACCAATTTAAAAGGGTTATACATTTGGTACTTTGTGAGGTAACCTAGTCTAAGGGGTTGATCAGTTGGACTAGCGACTATCGGGATATGAGGGTTGAGGGTATCCTGGTAAACCACCCTGACTAAGCTAATGGGGACTTGTGATTGACCACTTTAGGCTGGTATAACCTGTTTTTTTTGTTCCAGGGTTGCAAGGATAAAGAACCTTTATGATTTACGCACCATACATAATTTCAAAAGCAATTTCAGGTAGTCCCTCCCCAAACTCATGCCATTAGTTGAGCTAATGTTGCTATGTTGATCCAATTAAACAGATTGCAATTTGGTTTGATGCCACTGGTTTGGTACAGTCCTTGTCTTTTTGAATGGTCTAAATGAGTTAAAAATTGGTTTTGGGCTGCAACTTCATCGCATCAGTGTAGAAATAACTTGAACTATTTCACTGTTCTTCCTTTGGGTTGTCATTTACAATGAACATGCAAAAGAGTAAAGGGGGAAAGAAAATGCACTGTGCATGATGGGTGAAAACAGCACATCCTAAGATTTCTCTTGTCCACATAAGTTCAGAGGAGTTTCTGTCAGATTTGGAAGAACACAAATGCTGAACAAAAAGAAAGGGAAAGAGAAAAGTAAGCAAGCAAATTATCCTATGGTTTGTTTAACTTGGTACCTATCCCTTTTCCAACAGGCATCGAGTCCAGTTCCCAGACAGCATCACAAGAACTTCTCATTCCAAATGACGTAAGTGCAAAAATGTCTTTTTTGCAAGTATCACATTACTCATGCTACTCATTGATGTTCCGTACAGCAGCACTTTTGCTTTAGTAATAATGCTTGATTATGTTTATGTTGTTTATGAAGACATTATTAAATCTTTGAGAATGGTCAGATATTTGTTTTAGACTTTAGTTAAGTGCTTTGTCTAGAAAGCCTGGTTCTTAACATTTTTGAGAGCACCTCTCATGGCACACTTTGGCCATGCAGAAATCCAGAAACTTTTTTTCTTTCAAACAGACCGACTTGTGTCTTTTTATCTGTCCACCCCCTGCTCTGCTAGAAGAGCTTCACAAGATCCAGTTCAATCCTGTCATGGCGTCTGACATGCTTGGCACTCCTCTGCTGTCAAAACAGAGATGGTAAATAAAGCCAGAGCCTTTTGTCAGAGCTCTAGGTTGTGGTACAGACCCCGCACCCCAGGGGCCAACGAGACGTTCCCTTCATGCCTGCTGACTGGGGCTCCCTCTTGCCTCCACGTCTCCCTGAGATCACAGGATTAATCGACTGGCGAAGGGCCCAGCCATGGACTCTGAGACCATACTCAATACATAATTCAGCTCCCATTGTTTTGTTATTTTAAGCCCTTATGCCAAACTAGTTATAATCTACAATTAAGGCAGCAGTTTTTAGTAAAACCAGTGCTGTTCACATATGACAAGTTTGTGTATTGTCTGACTTTCCCCATTTTCAGTGTCTCACACCAGTTAACAACAGTTTATCTTCAAAAAAAACGTATTGAGTCATTGTAGTGTACATTGACACCAGCTTCAAATAAATCTTGACTTCCTGAATGCATTCATTAGGTGCTAGACCTCATTTCTAAACCTCAGCGTACATGATAAACTTCAAAGGAACTTCACCCATTTTTCCAATCAAGGGCTAATTTAACATGCTTGTACATTCATATTCCTGCATAAAGCCATAAACAGAGCAATGGAAAGCATGTATTATTGAAATTCCCTTACAGCGATGCAATTCCAAGGCAAGGTGACATCAAACAGACATCAAACGCCTGGCAGACTAAGTTGTTTATCATTCACAATCAGGTTTCTCTCTAGAGGAGCAGTTTCTCCATGGTGAACCATCCCCTTAAATCGGCAGAAACACGTCACAATTAGATTGGGATCAGATCAGTGCTCGAGAGCAGCAGTGGCAGCAGATGCAGCTGGTCCATAACGCTACCTGTTCAGAGATTGCCCTGTGAGAGGTGGAAGAGACCATCAGTGATACCAGTTTTAGCTGGCAGGAGATGTGTCCATGCTGCCCAGACTTTCAAAACTAAGTAGATTCACCTAAAATAGACCTGTCTCCAGCTTGACTAGGGTATAAATACCTGTTTTTCGCTTCAGACAGATTTGACCCCTAGCTTGCAACTTGATTTCAATGGATACGAAGAAATCAATAAAACGGACTAAACTGAAGTTTTTGTTTGGAACTGGTAAACTTGACGGCTGGAGGAGGTTGTGTGGGTGTCAATACTTTGTTTCGTTGATATATTGCTTGAGGATGGATAATTCATAGAGTTCTAAAAATGAAGGATATCAGTGGGCAAATATGTGGTGCAGTGCAGAGGACATGCTGGAATCCTTTACGTCAGGGTGGCAGAGAGACCTGGCGGTCAACTACAAGCACTTAGCCACAATCAGCTGAGCCATTAATAGCCCCTGGGCACCAGGGAGAGCGGTGTGACGAATCAGGAGCTTTGACGTTCATATGACTCGTGAGGAAAGGAATGCTTTGTGGAGCAATTCTTGCCCACATAACCCAACTCACACTCAAAGTTGGGGTTGGGGGCTGGGATGTGGAGTGGACAAAAAGACTAGCTGTCAGTCATTTGAATGACAAACCGTTAACTCGTCCCAGTTGGGGTCACTCCACTTTATCATTGTCTAAGCTAGACAACAAGCCCTAAGGTCACCCAACCCCCTTGGTCCACTTCCTTCAGGCTGTGGACACCTTCTACAGAAGGTACAGTAACCCCATCTGGATTCATCCAGCAGGTTTTTGGTGTGCTGCACACCCTCAGATTAAAAAAAAAAACTTGATGCTGCCACAGTAGGATGAATTAGTTCACCAGCTGCTGTTGGTTTAAACTGACCGCCTGTTCGGTGGGTCAATTATCAATTATTATATGATGCAATCAAACTTATAGCAAAGTTTGGTAGTTCTGTATGTTGTTTCAGGGTTGGCATCATCTGAGGTCCTCTGAGGGGTTGGCATCACCTCTTCTCAGGTGTTCTGGATCCAGACTGAAGCTTGTGTAAATCCTAGTTACGGCAAAAACAGAGAAACAAATAGAGACATAATTAGCGTAGCTGCTGTTCCAACCAAGCAAAATTGATTTGTTTAACCCAAGCTAAAGAGTAATAATGCGCATTTGATGATATAACTGCAGTACAAGATTATGAGATGCATTATTTGAATGCTTGGCCAAAGAGATGTGTCTTTAATCTAGATTTAAACAGAGAGTTCACTTGGGCAGTAGGACTGTATACCATGTTTTATGATTTTATGGATTGCATTTGAATAAGCTCCTGGGAAATTATCTTGATGTGGAGTATGAACAACAGAGTTTATTTTCTTTAAATTGGTCATATTGTCAATGTTTATTTTGCGATTTTGTACCACGAGCAGTGTCCTATCCTGTTCCTGGAGGGCCACTGTCCCGCAGAGTTCAGTTCCAACCCCAATTAAACACTTGAACCAGTTAGTCAAGTTCTTCAGGATTTCTAGCAGGACTTTGGCCCTCCAGAAGCAGGATTGGACACCCCTGTCTTAGACGGAAATAGTGCCAAGGAATAGCTGTGTATATATATATATATATATATATATATATTTATTAAACTGATTGGTCTTTTCTTTCCTCACAGCTGATTGGTTCAATAATCGGCAGACAGGGTACAAAAATCAACGAGATTCGCCAGGTGTCAGGAGCTCAGATCAAGATCGGCAGTCAAATGGACAGCACTAGTGACCGACATGTCACCATCACAGGCTCTCCAATCAGCATCAACTTGGCCCAGTATCTAATCACATCCTGGTAAGCACTGGAAGCCATCCCAACATAACAGATCCAGGGTGTTTGAACTTAACCACGTGTTTATATGGCATATTTTACACCATAATGCTATAGAGGACCCTGAAGTAGGAGACCTTGTCAAAACCTCTGGGAATATTCAATCAGGGGCCTTTCCTTGGAAACTATGGAGTTTGCTGGCCAAAAGAAGCACTCTTGAGCAAAAGCATTCCACAACTACAAAGCAAGGAGATGTGGTAGAAAGAAGCCAGGCTGAGGGATTGGCCAAGTTTCAAGCCAGAAGCTTGTTAGAGCTTAAAGGCAGAGTATTTTGGCTGCTTCATAGAAAGACTAATTTTCTCCCACGAGATCTATGCAGTTGCAATTTGATCAAATGTTGTGTCAGGCAAGAAAGCAGTAAATTTCCTGACAGCTCGGTTCCTCAGCAAAAACTTCTCCATCAATGCTGGGGCAAAATTTCATTTACTAATGTAACAAAATTAATAGTTTTGTACTTTACCCAGGCTTATTAAAATACTTCTAACGTCAGTTCAATTAACATAAGGAATTAGCAAAACACTCATAATAAATCTGAACAATTCAAACCAATATTGTTAGTAAAGTTCAAGTCAGTGACAAAAAGACGACTCAAATTTATTCTGTGGACCCGAGCATATGCATTAATGAATAATAATGAGGAAACAGAATTGGACACCATTCCAAATGAGTGGCTTCTTTATTTATTCCCGCATTTCAGAATTGGCTAGCAAAGAAATTAAGATTTCTAACAGATGCAGTGTCGTGCAAAATAATATATTAATTCTTCTAGCATATTATGACTCAGCAAGTCGACAAGAGAGCAATAATTGGGTCTTGAATGAAATATTTATGCTTGTCTCAGGTGTGTTCAACAAGCAGACCGGTGCAGAATGTCAAACTCATTCTGAGAAGCCCCTCATTATTTTATTTGAAAAATGTTACTCAGGCATCCTGCATGGAAAAATTACTATGTTGGTTTCAAGATATTTTGAGAAAGCTTTTGTTGTTTTGTTTCTGTCTTAATATTATTGATTTTAGTGGTTTCTCATCAGTTGAATTAATATCATTTTGGTTTTTGACAAGTGACGGCAACAAATGCCGATCCCAGAGCAACCGAAGGCACTCTAGCATCAGAATACTTCCTTAATGAGTCAGCTCCATGAAGCCATTAAAAACCAAACATGATTATTCATGTCCTGGATCAAGTCTGGAGACGTCACCCCCAATCAATGTCACTCTCGAAGAATACTTCCTCAGAGACGGAAGTCTCATTTCAAATGCATTGCATCAGAGAGTTCTGCATATTGAACACACCCCTTACTTGATAATGTCCTGAGAAATCAGTTATACGCCCGCGATATACATTAATGGCAGAGCACATTTGATTACATGCATTTGTCAACATGGTACTCAGTGTAAATGCATCTTTTTGACGATTTGATAAAAGATAAAGGAAATGCTACTGAAATTGAAATCATTTTGTTTCTTTTCCCAAAGCCCCTACCCAAGCCATCACCCTGAATTAAACAGCTCCTTTCCCATGAGTGCCAAGGTCCCCCCTCAAATAATCTGTTGCAACCACCAGCAAAACACACCTCTCTTATGATTTTTTGTTTCTGTTTTTTGATTCTTTCTTTTTTTATTTATCTCAATTTTTGTTTAACATGTCTTTTATTTAACCTTCTAACCCTTTTCCATCCGGTTCCCCTCCCTTGTCCTTCCACCCTCCTCTCCTCCACCTCCTTCCTTCCCACCCTCATACAGTTTAGAGACCGCCAAATCCACTGCCCAGTCCTCCTCCATGTCGACCCCTGTAGACCTCAACATGAGCTTCACCCAGACTGCTCCCCCTGCATCGTCCTCTGCCGCAGCCCTGGCAGCGATGGGCGGCCTGCCCCACGCTCCAATCTTGGGCGCCCCCTATACCCTTCCCCTCTCCAGCCTCCTGGGAATCAAATCCGTCCCCTTCCTGGCACTCTCGGCCCCTGCTGCCCCTGCCCACAGCACCTTGGCCTCCTACACCGCCAAGATCTCCTCCGCCAATGGCATCAAGAAACCAGAGAGGCAGAAGTTTGCGCCCTACTGAAGAGGAACTACCGAGTACCTCCTTTGTTTCCGAGAAAACGACCGGAGAGGAATACTTTAAGGTTCTTCTCTTCTAGCCTGATGTAGCGGTGTATATTTTGGTTTAATAGCTTGTCCTGAAAAACTGTAGGAAAATAATCGCATAAATTTGAAAAAGGTTTTTTTTTGGGGGGGGGGCGAGGTAGCCGCTAAAGCCATAGACTATTCCTAATCTCCTATTTTCCCGAAATCTTTACACGTTTATTGTCTGCTCTTATTTATTGATAACGAAATATTCCCGCAAAGAGTTTATAACGTAGAACACTGTTGACTGATGCTAATCTCTTATGTATCAGTTTTTATACAATGATGTCTGTGAATGCTTCTGTATACAACTTCCTGATTTTTTAGAAATCTTTAAATGATGTATTAAAACAAAATATGAAAAAAAGGAAATGTTTTTAAAATGACAACAGATCTAAGCATTGTTTTTGCGTTACATTTTTACGTTTTGTTCACATTCGTTTTGAAATGTTATTTATTTTATTTATTGTGCGGAGTGTTTCTTTTACAGTTACTGTTGGTTTTCTGTAACGGCTGCAGGAAAAAAAATATCTTTTCAAATCTCTTCCATTCAATCATGGTTACAAACGTCCTGAAAAATACACGTCTAAGTAACCACAAACAAGATAGCGGTTTAAGTAGTGAGTTTCTTTACTTTCTATGGGAAGTGTATAGTGCCACGGTGAATTCTGGCGTGATTAAATATCCAAAATATGAAACCGCTAGCAAATTCATTTCAAAACTTTGGCTAGCTATGGCTGAGTATGGACAATATTGTTTCAGGGGGTTTCTTTCACCATTTCTAATGGCATAAAATGACTACTATGCATGGTGACTGCCCTTGTCGGAAACTAATGCTGTATGTTGACTTGGCCCCTCACACGTACACACTAGCAAATATAGCTAATGCGTAGGTCTCTTTGTTGATGGTGATAAAAACAGGCAGTGTTGCAGAAGAGCAATATTGGTTTGAAAATGCTAAAGTACACATATAGCAAGACCTACACATAAACATGCTTCAAGTGTAGCTACAGTAACCATTATGCTCGATCACGGAGTATATTACGTGGACTGACTTCTTTTTTTTTTTTTTTTAATATAGAAATAATCACACTTATTTTTCTAAACCTAGAGTCCTAAAAATTGAATGTGACCACTCACACGATTCACTCACTTGGTAGATGTAGTGTAACCTTGACTCGTGTTTGTCATTTTTTTCTTTATCGTAATGTTTTTGTTTTGTCTTGTTTAGATTTTCTCAAACGTCTTTCCCATACTCATTTGCATGAATTTAACTTGGCGTCTATGCAAAACATTTCGGGGGCGGTTCAGCAAGGTATCTTATGTCATGCTTCATAGATGGCCCTAAATAAACCACCGTTGGGAAAGGGCTATCAGCAAAGGCGGAACCCAAGACAAGGACAATGATGCTCTCGCAATTTATGAACCATGCTATGTATAATATATATACATAAATATATATATGTTATATTATATCCATATTTCCCATTCCAAAGCCTAACACATAACCACCCTTTCACACATTATATGAAACGACACAGTGTGGCTATGACACGCACTGTCACACTTCACCGCGATAATTCCACGATAGCCGGACATGGTTTGAAAATTGTTCAGATGCTTGAATTATCCAAGGTCTGGTTTTTGGATTCACATGAGGTTTCGTTTGTCAGCCTTGGCATAAATGCAACTCTTGTTTTAGTCTTATTCATCAATGCCATACAAAGGAATAAAAACAATACTGTATTAACGTAATCCAGTCTCTTTTGTTCTTTCTCAGCTGTGTGAAATGAAACAACATTAACATTAATAGCGGAGTGTGTGAATGCTGGGATAGTGACAATGACTAACAATTCAGTCAGTTTTGTTTTCTTTTAAAAATTGGAACTTTAGACCTGAAAAGTGTTTGAACTTAACACCTCAAATAAACCAGCGATTAAAACTAAGCCCTAATTGTACAATGTGTGTTTTATTAAAGCAATAATCCACTCAAGGCCATTACATTGCAGTGATTTTATCATGGGTAAGATGTGTTGTTAAGGTTAGCCATGACACAAAGCCCCTTAACTATGGTAAAATCAGCGTACTTTATGACCTCCAGTGCAATGTTGCTTGCATAAAATGGCAGCAACAGTAATATAAGACAAGCAATATTCATTTTCTTCACAGTAATTTTCTTTAAAATCAAATTTCTGAGTTGAAGCTTGCCAAAAGTTGATTCCAAGCAAAAAATACTGTGAATGACATAATTGAATCAGACTTCAGACACAGTAATTGCTTATAAGTATTAAAACTGTATATGTTAAGTCAGCATTACATAGAAATGCACCCCATGTATTTTCAAAATGCATCTTACAGATCTTATAGGGAACAATTGTTCTATGCAGGTTTCATTTTAAAAATATTTTTTGACCTTGTAATTTTTCATCAAAATATCATAACTTGATCTTCCGGAGAAACAACAGACTTCTCTCTGATGAATGCCATACTTCTCCAATCATTTTGTCAGCTTAAACCCTACCCCTTTCTTAAAACTGACTGCAAGCTTACATTTAGATCACATTCAGATTGCATTCAGCCAATGGATAGAACAAAGTCTATCCATCAAAGTTTTTTTTGTTTTCCCTTTCCGATAATTTGTATCACTTACATCAAAATATGTCGCTGTATGTCACACTATGTTGCTACGTTACATTGCTACTTCCTCGCAAAATATTAAGATATATACAAAAAAGTAATAGTTTGAGGAATGCGTCATGAAAGTAGACAGTCACTACTGGATTCTTTTGACGCAGCTTATATAGTAACAGCAACTTTTTGCAAGTGGTGTAGTTCTTCATTAGGAATTTGACTATTAAACATTTCAGCAAGGTATCTTATGTCATGCTTCATAGATGGCCCTAAATAAACCACCGTTGGGAAAGGGCTATCAGCAAAGGCGGAACCCAAGACAAGGACAATGATGCTCTCGCAATTTATGAACCATGCTATGTATAATATATATACATAAATATATATATGTTATATTATATCCATATTTCCCATTCCAAAGCCTAACACATAACCACCCTTTCACACATTATATGAAACGACACAGTGTGGCTATGACACGCACTGTCACACTTCACCGCGATAATTCCACGATAGCCGGACATGGTTCGAAAACTGTTCAGATGCTTGAATTATCCGAGGTCTGGTTTTTGGATTCACATGAGGTTTCGTTTGTCAGCCTTGGCATAAATGCAACTCTTGTTTTAGTCTTATTCATCAATGCCATACAAAGGAATAAAAACAATACTGTATTAACGTAATCCAGTCTCTTTTGTTCTTTCTCAGCTGTGTGAAATGAAACAACATTAACATTAATAGCGGAGTGTGTGAATGCTGGGATAGTGACAATGACTAACAATTCAGTCAGTTTTGTTTTCTTTTAAAAATTGGAACTTTAGACCTGAAAAGTGTTTGAACTTAACACCTCAAATAAACCAGCGATTAAAACTAAGCCCTAATTGTACAATGTGTGTTTTATTAAAGCAATAATCCACTCAAGGCCATTACATTGCAGTGATTTTATCATGGGTAAGATGTGTTGTTAAGGTTAGCCATGACACAAAGCCCCTTAACTATGGTAAAATCAGCGTACTTTATGACCTCCAGTGCAATGTTGCTTGCATAAAATGGCAGCAACAGTAATATAAGACAAGCAATATTCATTTTCTTCACAGTAATTTTCTTTAAAATCAAATTTCTGAGTTGAAGCTTGCCAAAAGTTGATTCCAAGCAAAAAATACTGTGAATGACATAATTGAATCAGACTTCAGACACAGTAATTGCTTATAAGTATTAAAACTGTATATGTTAAGTCAGCATTACATAGAAATGCACCCCATGTATTTTCAAAATGCATCTTACAGATCTTATAGGGAACAATTGTTCTATGCAGGTTTCATTTTAAAAATATTTTTTGACCTTGTAATTTTTCATCAAAATATCATAACTTGATCTTCCGGAGAAACAACAGACTTCTCTCTGATGAATGCCATACTTCTCCAATCATTTTGTCAGCTTAAACCCTACCCCTTTCTTAAAACTGACTGCAAGCTTACATTTAGATCACATTCAGATTGCATTCAGCCAATGGATAGAACAAAGTCTATCCATCAAAGTTTTTTTTGTTTTCCCTTTCCGATAATTTGTATCACTTACATCAAAATATGTCGCTGTATGTCACACTATGTTGCTACGTTACATTGCTACTTCCTCGCAAAATATTAAGATATATACAAAAAAGTAATAGTTTGAGGAATGCGTCATGAAAGTAGACAGTCACTACTGGATTCTTTTGACGCAGCTTATATAGTAACAGCAACTTTTTGCAAGTGGTGTAGTTCTTCATTAGGAATTTGACTATTAAACATTTTTGGTGTGTTTAAAGGGATAGTTCACCCATAAATGAAAATTGTGTCACCATTTGCTCACCCTCACATTGTTCCAAGCCTGTGTGAATTTCTACTTTCTGCTGAACACAAAAGATATTTTGAAGAATGCTGGTAAACAAACTATTTTTAGTAGCCATTGACGTCCATTGTATTTTTTTTTTTCCATATTAAGGAAATCAGTGGCTACCAGCAGCTGTTTGGTTTCCAACATTCTTCAAAATATCTTTTTAATGTTCAACAGAACAAAGAACTATTCCTTTAACGGCCGTTGAAATTACACTAAATGGTTCACTAGATGCATATATACCATCTCTAATCTCACGCTACATCTGTCATGAAAGGTTAATATGCTTACGTTAGAAATCAAATCTTCAAATAAGCTTTTCTCTGCATTCATTATGCAGTATTAATTCCAACACACAGTCATTAGAAGATTTGCCTGTTCTGTCAACATTGACATTACATTTTTACAAGGTTAGCATCCGCTCAAAAGCTAATTAAAAAGCCATTGCGCAGTGGGCTGTTAAAATAAGCAATCTAAAATAAGACATCACACTTTGTTTGAACAAGTCTCTGTTGTGTCACTCAGACGGTGTATTTTCATTTCTGAGGAAAAGCCCCTTGAGACTAGTACAGTTGAATCTCAATAGTGATAGCCAAAATTCATGTGTATAATAAACAAACTCTGCTATAATAACATGCTGACACATCAGCCGCCCTTTCTATCTTACTATCCCAGCGCAACCTGGGCCGAGAGTGGCGGTTTGCCATCACACCACCAAATGCAACGACGCCAGAGATGAAAGCAGTCTATGAATAAAGCTTACACCTCGCAGCAGCTGCTCAAACACGAACAAATTCTTGCAGGCGGGGTTTTCTGTCCCGAGCGGGTGGGGGTGTGTGTAATGACAGCCTGTTGACTGTCCATGGCCTGAGACGGATACTTTACAAGAGTAATTATGCAACGATAACTTCCTACACCCAGCGAGATCAATTATAATTTCAATTCACCAACAATTAAAGGCAATCTGGAGACAAAGCAGTTGGAAACGGAAGCCGGTAATTATATGGTGATGGCCATTTGACTGTGGTGGGAGCTCAACACCAGTGGGCTTGGCATGCGAATAAAAGCACATGCTCTGTGCCATGTACTTGGGGTAAAAAAAAAACATAAAATTGGACTTGAATTCAGAGGAAACTGAAATTCATTTCAGCCCATTCAACAGAAACTAGAGTGCATTTTTAGCCTAAAGCTATTCATAATTATTTAGGGCCACTGTGACCTTCGCCAGAGGCAATGCAAAAGCCTGTAAAATATTCTGAACGTAAAAAGAAAAATGGAGAAAGAGAAAACTGCAATAGCAAACAAAACATCCAGTTTTCATCATGAAAACGTTCTTGAGATGATGGATTATTTCCCCTATACACCTGGATTTGCCCTTGGCAGTGTTGTATTAACATTATAGTATTTTGAATTAGGTTTTATTTTTATATTTTCAGTTCTCATTTTACTTTATATATATTTTCCTCAGCTTTTTATTCAAGTAGGTGCTTCAACATATTTCAGTTGTTTATTTCAGATTCAGTATTTTCATTTGATATCTATTTCAGTTTTATTTAAGTTAACTTTCAGTTCGTTTTAAGTTAACAAGAACACTGGCCCTTCGTTACCAAGTTGTAGTATACCATCAAGTCTGATTTAAAGAGGCACAACTACCACTTTCTGGCCCATAATCTTATATTTTAAAGGCAAAGTGTGTAATTTCTGCACCACCAGAATTGAATTGCAAAAATAATGACCGCTCCCCTCATCATACATTGGTCAGGCAAACAAACAGCCCCGCCCATATTGTAATTAATATTCATGAGCCAAACAGAATCTCACAGTTTATGTAATGAACAGCCAACAAAAAGTAAACTTACTGAGGAAAGATGTAAACAAGAAGACTAATCTTATACAAAAAGATGCACAATTTTCACAATGTTTTAGGCCTAATTATTAAACTTTTATGACAAAAACACAATCTCAGTCAAGTGTATCCATTGCAGCGAGACATTAACACCTTACTGTCAGACCTGATCATTCCTACTGACACCCTTGATGAAATCGCAAAACTGTCACAACGATTCTGTTACTGTAATATACTTCATGTCATTTTCATTGTGAACATGGTCTGGTTCATCGCAAAATTAAAGGTTTGTATAATTGCTTACATTTCTCCAAGATCAAAAAAAGAAGATCAAAGGCGATGAAGTGGTTTAGTAATTAATTTTTTGGTGACCTGTTAATGATTTGAGTGTATTTTTGCAGTGTGGTGATGTGACTCAAACAGGTATGCAGAGCACACAGTTCAAATCTTGAGTAAAGAGGAAAGTGGGATTTATATGGCAAACCAATTATTTAATACGTTTGAAGATGACTTTTGTTTTCAGTGTTTGCAATAATTATTAATATTTGAGAGGTAAACATTTTATAAAAAAACAAAGCGACTTTCTCATTAAAGATTTTTCTTTCCTGTTAAGATTTAAGCTAAATAAGATGTCTTTGATATGACCCTTTAGGCAAAAAAAAAATATTTTACGCAACTTCAAAGTTGGCATGGAATTTAAATCAATCAATGAAATGAAATGACATATCTATTTTGTAAATGCATATTATAGGTCTTGCAAATGATTCGCCCAGGTATGTACATTTTTTACTTTTATTTATTTATTTGTTTATCTATCTATCTATCTATCTATCTCTATATATATATTACCTTATATAATGTTTAATCCACAGTTCATGTTCAATGCCCACATTTCAAAATTCAATCAACAGCCAATGGATAGAACCAAGTCTCCATCCTGTTTTTTTTTTTTGTTTTTTTTGCCCAATAATCCATTGAACTCACAATACGGGAGTTCCTTTCTCTTTGGAGTGTTACAAGGTCTTGGTGCATAAAGAAGATCTGTAAAGTTGCAAAGACTAAAGTCTCAAATCCAAAGAGATATTCTTTATAAAAGTTAAGAGTCAGCCACGTCTACCTAAAACGGCTCGTTCTAACACGCCCCCACATATCTACCTCACTATGTGGGAAGATTTGCATAACGCCGCCCAAATGTTCACGCAAGGAAAGAAGGCGTAACTTTTATTCTCGCTGCAGTATTGTTGCTGCCGCCGCCGCCTACACCAAATACACAAAATAATGTTCGTTTTAGCAACATCATATGACCCCTTTAATGAAATTACTCGAAATTGTATTTATTTATTTATTTCTAGTCTTACATTTAAACTTATAATGTTGGGCCCCACAAAAAAAAATCCATTATAAGTGCATTACTGCAAAAGTATATATATATATATTTTTTTTTTTTAGATAGTCACCAAGACAACATTTCTCATTTTTATTTAGTTTCCCTTGATGTACCAAAGCAACTAAAACAAATAAAAATGAATAAGAACTATAAATATTTACAAAAAAAGAAAGAAAAGAAAAAAGACACTAAAAATGACAAAACACACAACAAAATTACTAAAACTTGAACTAAAATTCAAATGAAAACAAAAAATGTAAACATTTTAATTAATGTAACATTAATAAAAAAAAAAAAGTTTCTCAATGATACTAAAATATCACTGCCGAGAAACATGACAAAATCACAGTATATATTTTGTCAGCATGTGCCAGACAAAAAACAAAACAAAAACAAAAATAAATAAATAAATAAAATCAACAAAAAAGACTATTTTAAGGCAGAAGTGTTTATTGACCAAGACAACTGGGCATTGAATATGAATATGCATGTAATACATTAACTGAGCATTCTCCAAATAAAGGTCAACACAGTCTTATGACACAAATATAGGTTTTTCAATGAGTAATTCTTACATTTTTAATACCACCTGCTGCCACTTCACCAGCAACATCAAGTAGTAAAGGATGATTCACAGCTGTGACATAAAATAAAGACTATACTGGAGACCTTCAACTATGTTCGGCCCGTACTTCCTGTTCCAACAGGAAATACTGTGCATGGCTTATATAATGTTCAAGTGAATGCAGTTTTAACAGATTTTTGTCCCTCCTAACAATTATTTGGATCGATACGGCATCGCAAAAGGTGCGTGGGTTTATTTTTACTCCCTGTAATTACGCGTCTATGAGAGTGAGTCACACGGGCAGATCTGAAACTTACACAGCAATCCTACAATCAGTGACAATGAGGGTTTTCAGCACAGGCAGTCTAATGCCAGAGATCTGAGTGTTAAGTGATTAAACATTCGTCTCGTGAAAGGAGTATGTCCCTCGCGCTCATTCACGACAGTCCGTTGAGCACACAGCCCATTCATACACACATCATGTACAAACTGCCTTCCCATTCACTATATGCAAAACAAACTGTGAAAGGCACCACTGAATGTCCTGCTTATCAACACAACCCTTCTGAAAGACTAAAGCTTCCTTTTGGAGGCTGAATGACATTTCTTTGTGCCTCTGCTCATCTTCTCCCTCCCTGTAATAGTGATCCTCAATCCAATAGCATCAAACTCCTCACCTCGTCTCTGAAGTTTCCTCCCTCGGCGTCCCAGAGGGCCACGCGTGCCCTGATGGTTCAGGAGGACAATCAGAAAACGGGATCAATCAGGGGCTGAAACAGGAGGAGGTGAAGCACCTGGACCCCCGTCACTGGAGCCGCTCATCTGGAGGGGAAAAACAGCAGAGAACAACACTTAAAAAACACATATACATCTGTGCTGGTATCTGCGTGCATTTAATTATGGGTATCAATTAGGGTTAAAAATGAGTTTCAGGAAATTGTTGTTTACTTGCATAATAAAACTGAAATTAATTAGCAACAGTGTTAGGTATCATGTTTAAAACTATATATTACTTTGCAAACTAATTTGGAATAATTACGTTTTTTGATGTTTTTGAAAGAAGTCTCTTCTGCTCATCAAGGCTGCTTTCAAAATACAAGAAACAGTAATATTGTGAAATATATTATTATATTATAAAAATATTATAATAAAAATATAAACAGTATTATTGTAAAATATATTATTACTATTTAAAATAACTGTTTTCTATTGTAATATTTCAAAACGTAATTTATTCCTGTGATTAAAGCTGAATTTTCAGCATCATTACTCCAGTCTTCAGTGTCACATGATCCTTCAGAAATAAATAAATAAATAAAAATCTTATCAATGTTGTTGCATTTGTTTTTTGTTTTTGAGCAGCAAATCAGCACATTAGAATGATTTCTGAGGGATCATGTGACACTGAAGACTGGAGGAATGATGCTGAAAATTCAGCATCACTTTAGTGTGTGTGTGTGTGTGTGTGCGTGAATTATTTACTGGATTTATGCTGAATTAAATAATTAAAAGTAAAAATATTAAAAAAAAAATATTTAAATAAAATATTTTAAACAATTAAATATTTAAAAAATAATTTCAATAATATAAAAAAACAATAAAGCAAATAAATAAATATCAAATTACTACAATGATGATCTAAAGAGAACTGCCATTGAGAAAAATAGAAATTTAAAAATAATCTGTACGCATTACATTAATGAAAGTTTGGGAGCAATTTTCATGAAAAAGTTTGGGGTCAATAACATTTTTGTAAATGAATACTTTAACTCAGCAAGGATGCATTAAAGGGGTGGTTGATTGCGATTTCACTTTTTTAACATTAGTTAGTGTGTAATGTTGCTGTTTGAGCATAAACA
>NW_015557089.1:293932-309432 GCF_001515605.1 Sinocyclocheilus anshuiensis | reverse complement strand
TGATTAAAGCTGAATTTTCAGCATCATTACTCCAGTCTTCAGTGTCACATGATCCTTCAGAAATAAATAAATAAATAAAAATCTTATCAATGTTGTTGCATTTGTTTTTTGTTTTTGAGCAGCAAATCAGCACATTAGAATGATTTCTGAGGGATCATGTGACACTGAAGACTGGAGGAATGATGCTGAAAATTCAGCATCACTTTACACTTTAACATATATTCACATAGAAAACAGTAAAAAATATTTCACATTATTACTGTTTTTTTTTCTTTTTTTAACAAAATAAATGCAGCCTGGGCGAACAGAAGAGACTTCTTTCAAAAAATAAAAATCTTAATTATTCCAAACTTTTGATTGGTAATGTATTTGTGAATTGTCATGTATTTGTATGTAAATAGATGCATGTGCAACAACAGAGGGTGTGAACAAAATATATTGAAAGCACTGACTTCATTGATTCGTCATTACATAATTGCCGTTAATAACTGCTTTATAGACTGCCTACGCATGTTAATGGCAACTGCTGTATCATAAGCTCAAACAGCTCCCCTCTGACGATCTCCCTGCTGTAAACCATGCTCTTCATTAACATTTATTTCTAATTAGAGATAGGATACACGCACTTCCCCTAAGGCGACCAAAAAATAAATAAAAAAAGTGTTAGACTGCTGTTTTCAAATCTAATTTTAAATTGCTTCACGAGTTTTCTTAAATTTAAAATACTCACCTAAAGCATTTGAGTGAATAGCACGAAACCATATCTGTCACATTACATCCCACAAAATTCCTATAAATAAACAGATATTTTACTTTTAAATATTCTGTTTTATATATTTAAAACTACCTGGCAGTTTAATGCCTACAAAAACGGCTGGTAGGGACTACAACGAGTTCCTTCCCGGGTTCGTGACATGACAAACCCAGATAAACCCCGCCCTCGGGAAAAGGCAGCAAAGGGGGCGAGGCCATGAGAAGAGGAAGAGAAGAGGAAGAGAAGACTAGAGGTGCATGTAAAAATCTGTTCATATATGAATCGTGATTCTGTCTTCTACCGATTCTAATGGATTCACAACTTTCAAAATCAATGTTCTAAAGCAGCGGTTCTTAATCCTGTTCCTCACGTCGCCCTGCTCTGGGTTTAGCCAATCACAACACACTGGGTTAGCTAACCAATCAGAGCCTATCACCTATTTCTGAGGGAGGGGCTTCATAAAAGAAGGAAATTATCAGCGTGTTTCTCAGAGAAGGGACAGAGCAGTGTGGAATAAAGGTAAATTATGTGAAAAATAATGTTTTTTTAAAACTGCACCCCATAAACACAGTCAAGCCTAGAAAAAAACAGTGAACCACCCCTTTAAATTCATCAAAAGTTACAGTAACATTTGTTACAAAATGTTTCTATTAAAAAATAAAACTATTCATCAAAGCATCCAAAAAACATTTCCATAAACGTATGAAGCTGTCAAATTGTTTTCAACATAAATAATAATAATAATAGCTTCTTGAGCAGCAAATCAGCACACTAGAATGATTTCTCATTCTAATATGCAGTCCAATATTGATTCTCAAGGATTGTGCGACACTTAAGACTGGAATAATGATGCTGAAAATTCAGCTTTGATTACAGGAATAAATCATATTTTAGAATATATTCACATAAAAATCAGTCCTTTTAAATTGTAATAATATTTCACAATATTACAGTTTTTACTGTATTTTTTAATCAAATAAATGCAGCCTTGGTGAACATAAGACACTTCTTTTAAAATTTGACTGACCCAAACTTTTGAACAGTAGTATGTATATTATTACAGTGTGCAACATGTTCTCGATACGTTTTGGGAGATTCACCCATCTGCAATAAGAGCGAACAATGTTTAGTCACGTCTGTACCGGGCAGCTCTGCCTGTTCTATTGTGCCTGCTTCATGCTTTAAAAATACACTGGCAATCTCATTGGGATAAAACAGTCGACGATTGTTCCTGGGAGATTCCTGCTCTTGTCTCAGTCTTAACCGAGTTGGATTTGCGAGACAGGGCCATAAGCTCCTGACAGCGGTGAGCAGCTTTCTTTGTAGTCGTGTAACAATTCCTAAAGCGATACGGTAGGTATGTCACGGATACATCATGTGACGCCAAAAACCACATGGCCACCTGCTCGCTTGACAGAATGCAAAGTGGCTCAGCCGACTTCATCCAGCAGGCTTTTCGGGTCCCTGCTGATGTTGCGGTCGCACCATATCCTGCCAACTTTACTAGGTCTCCACTGGTGCACATGTATGGATCTGAGGGTTTACAGGAGTTGATTTGGATCTCAGATGTTTGGATCCTGAGATTCTGGAAGGGTGATAAACAAGAGCGTGAGCCTATACGTCCATTTCGTTCATAAATATACAAAAAGATATGCATAATTGTAATTCCTTAGAGGTCTAAGCTGGACTAATGGATTGCAGGCACTGTGTCACTAATGGCTGAACTCTCGTTCATGTGTGTTCTTACCAAAGGTCCATAAAGACGAAGAAAACGACAGCAGATCCGGTCGACTCCTCGGGCCGGCTGAGAGGCATGTGGGGCCATGTTTCATTGATTTTCATCGCTTTAATGGATTTCATTGGGCCCTCTCATGATTCCACATTAATATTTCATTACTTGTGTCTTCCATTTCCTGCGCTATAACAGCAGCAGGCTAGCTTACAGTGAAGTGCTTTGGGTTGATGGACTGCTACCAGGAACCAGCCAAATCCCTGAAACACCCGATCCTCGTCTACACCCAAGGGACCAAACTCGTGATTCGAAACAACAAAAAGGGCAAAAAAAAGAATTGGTTGAAGACATTAGCCAACAGCGTACGAAAACAACCCTGATCAGCTTTTCTGTCAAACGATCCCTGCTGCTCCTGAAAGCTATATGTGTCCTTTTTAGATAGGAAAATCAACAACGCAGTTGTGTTTAATATTATATTATTGGGTTGAGGTGAATTGCGGACGGTAATGTATTTGAGTGCAATAGCGCAAACTAAAGCGATCAGACATAGCCTATACAGGTCAGATGAGCTGCTGGCTCAGCACACCATGCAAAGACGCTTTTCTTAAAAATCCTTTCAAGTGCTGCTTCAAAGGATCCATCAATGTCAGCAAAGTAAAAAAAATATATAAAACAGCAAAATGCTGAAAATTGAGTTCAACTAAAACGCCTTAAAAAAATTAAGAGCTTTAAAAAAGGTTAAAAGACATCTTATGCATGTTTAATTTGGAATTATACATAAAAACTATTTACATTAACATCTATAATTCACCTTTAACCAGTAATATGTCATAATGAAAACGAAGAAAATTTTTAATATTTTGGACAACCATTAAAATACTAATATATATATATATATATATGCTGAAATGATCACATATGCAAGTTAATGCGGGTATGTGAATTGGTAGTGAAATCTGTGTAATATTTAATATTTCAATGTAGATTACCTTGCTGTCCTGCTTACATTAAATATTTGATAACTTCAGATATATTGTGAATTTAAAATACATTTGTTAGATTTACAAGACACCCTATTTGCCTCAATTAGACATTTGACTGATTATCATTAAGTCATAATTATACTTCAAGCCAAAATCGTAGCATAGCTAAGAGTCAAATATAAATAGAATCCGGTCACCACATATTAACTCAAAGTTCACTTATAACAGTTCTCCAACAGCAGATATCAGCGGACTGCTCAGATTACACCAGTTGTTGACAAGTACAAACACAAAAAACTTTAAAAATGGCCAATTTCTAGGAATTGCCCTTCACCTTGAAAGCAGGCGGTCCAGTCAATTAAGTAACTCTAAAGCCTTTCTGCACAGATAGTTGGTCAGCAGGAAAGCGTTGGGAGATCTGTCAGGATTCGACAGACAGGACTGCCGTGGCTTGATCAGTTTCGATTCTCTCATTCAGACATTGAGAAATGTGCTAATTAAGTGTTAGTCTGAAGAACAATGCGTTATAAATAATTAACAAGTTTCTGAAAACAATAATGCTGGTTAATTTTCCAGCATCATGTAGATCTATATTAAACAGCATAAATACCACAAACAACCTAATTTACATACTGGCATAGGGTGAAACTAAATGAAGACTGCATTCACGTCGGTTAAATGCAGCAACAATGTCTCAGCAAGCGTTTAATATGCACTGCACTGACTTGTTTTCCCTCAAGCACCTTCCCACAGCAGGAACTCGCATGTTTCATGTTGAGTTAAGGTTGTTTTTCTTTGACCACACTGCCACCTAGTGGTTATTCTAAGCTTCTTCACAGTCAAGCCTCATTTGAACTCTGTAATCTTTTTTTTTTAAAGATGGATGTGGTTGCCTGGTTACCACTTTAATCTTCAACTTGTTTTGTAGGGAGGACTGAGATGGAAAGGTAACTATGGAGACAGGATTTATGCTCAGCCATACAAAATCATGACATTGATTTGAACACAATGCAGTTTGGCAAATAATGATGGATGTATATCAGGTAAACAAGCACATGTAATGTTTACTTTTTTTATATGCCATACATGTTTCGCATACAGACAGAAAAAAAAGACTTCTAGAAAAAAAGTATTACAAAAAAGGAGTGATAACAGAGGGTAAAACAACATGATTAAAAACAAACAATTACTGTTCAGTGCAAAGGGTTGTAGTGTTGGCGAGTGGACTTTTAAACCCCATCAAGTAAAATCTGAAAATAACACTTGTTTCAGGTTCATACGTTATTATGAGTTTCAAATCACTGGATATTTTTGAAAACCTTTAGAATAGCACTTGTTTCAAACGTGTTGGCTCAATGGGTTACAATGATTTAGCAAATAGTCATTCCAGTGGAGGGCAGTCGAAAAACAGCTTAAAATGACATTCCTGCGTACAAACAAACAGTCACACAAGTTTAAACCATAGTGTTTGTAACGTTTACAAACATTAGTGCGTCTGGATCGGTACAGTACTCGTTCAGTAAGTTAGGTATGGTCACATGACCTTTCTGTTAGTGCTGCAGGTGCATATTTATAACAATATACATAAAAATGCAGTGGCCTCAAAGACTAACTTCATTTTTTCTAGCTTACCTGATGTTACATGGTTAAAGAGGTAGATGCCGTCAGTCATGACACAAACGCCTCACCTGAACTGAACATACTGCCATGTCAAGTACTGTTTTATTTCTGAAAAACAAAATAAAACATCTAGGGTTTGTGAAACGGACAGCGGACGTAATAATGGAGGGAAGAACGGTTACTGAATGTGTTACGGAGTAAAAAGCCACTAATAAATTATTATACATGAATTCCAGACAAACAGACCTTAATGATGAAACGAGTGTAAAAACATTTTTAAAGTGAATTGAATGCGACAGTTCAATGATGAATGGATTTGTGAAAAAATTCACACAGATTTGAGTTTTAAAAGTGAGGCCCAGTACATTTTACGTCCATTATAGTGAACCACTGGAAGGAGACATCAGTCAAATTGCTTGTGCATGCAATAATATAAAACATTTTAAATAGAATAAAATGGAAAATTTTTAACACTTCTGAAAGAAATTTAAAACGCCTTGACGGAAAACTCGTTGGCAAGTTTATAAAACTACTTTTCTGGGGATGCTATATAATTCCCAAAACGTTTTAAGGAAACGCTGATCAAGTGGACTGTGTGAGAGTATTAAAGTAAAAAGGTACATCTATCCTAAAATCATAAAAGGCATAAAATCTGTTTGGAACGTTCTAGAGTTGGAACTGAAGTGTTAAGGTGAGTCTCTAACAACCACGATAACCAGGTGCTCCTCCTCAAGTTTCCCAAGAGTTTTCAGAGCAGCCTGGAGATACTGCTGCGAGAAGTCACATGGAGGGAAGGCGTACAACATGCCACCCATCTCTCGTTCTTTGGGGCCGCCGAGGGGCAAGCCGATGACTCCTGCTGCCTGCTTGTTCCTGAGGTACGTCACCAGGTTGCGGAGAAGGCGCTGTTGAAGGCCCGGTTCTGGAAGAGGGGCATCTCGGTCCATGGGCCCCTGGACGGCGAGGAGGACAGCGTAGCCGTCCGGGCTGCCTATCTTGATGCGCCGCGTCACCTCGTCTAGTTTGGGCTGATCCAACCTCAGCCGCTGAGCGATTTTAAGCTGTGTGATCTTGGAACCGCCTGCTTGGTTGTCTCTCATGAGGGCATGGAGAAAGTTCACGCCTCCCTCGAGCATGTGCATGTTTGTGGGGAAGCAGCTGTTTTTAAGAACGAGAGAACCGTGCCACACGCGACTCAAGGTCTGGGCGTATTCGAAGAGCGTGCTGGGCTTTTTGGAGTCCGTTTTGGACTTGTCTGTCTGCGAGTCAGGGTCGCTCGCATTTTTGCGGTGATTGCGATCACGCTCGTCCTTTCTTGGATGTAAAGGTTCATCCTGCGCAGGACGTTTGTCGCTGGAGTGTCTGCTGATGTCGGGGGTGTGATCAAGAGGTTCTGAGGTGGAGTCCGGGAGACGGCCGCAGCCCCTGTCCGGGCTGTCTTCGGGAGTAGACGGCACCCCGCCTCTGAGCTTTGACCTCCCGCGTTCCTCTGCCGGACGATCGATGGGACTGAGGCTCCTTCGCTTGCGCCGCTCCTCCCAGTTTTTCCCACGTTCTAGCTCTCGCTCCTTTACCCAGCGCTCCCTGCTGCGGCTACGACTGCGCTGCCTGACCCGCCCAAACGCCTCCGGAGGGTTTGCTCGCCGCTCAAGTCCTTTCAGCGGACTCCAGTCCTGGTCCGAAAGGCGCTCTCTTTCTTGCTCTGCAGACAGGGGGTGTGACGGTGACCGAGCCCTCGCTCTCAGTTCTCTCTCTAGGCTGTGGTGGCGTCCGTAACCATCAGCTAGAAGTTCGTAATGTGGAGGCGGGAGCAAAGGCGGCTGGTATTGTTGAGGGTACACCCTCGTCTCTTCAGCTTTAGCAAAATCCACACGCAGCCGACGATTCGGACCGCCCAGAGGGAAGCCGCGCATTTGCGCACAAGCAGCCTGTGCTGCATCCAGACTCTCGTAATGAATGTAAGCAAAATTATCTCCTTTCACGTAGTCTATAGTGCGAATACTCCCAAAGCGATCAAACTCGCGGGCTAAAGCTGCCAGCGAGATATTCGGGCCAAGTCCGCCCACCCAGAGCCGAGTCGTTGGATTGGCCTTCCCGTATCCGATCTTAATCGGGTTGCCGTTAATCATACGTCCCTGCATGGCCACTTTGGCCCGGTGAGCCATATCCAAGTTTTGAAATTTAAGAAAAGCATACGCGCCCCCTTGTCCACGGGCGGGCCGCTTGATAACGACCTCCTCAATAATCCCATACTTGTCAAATCCTTGTCGTAGTTCCACCTCAGAAATATTATGATCCAAGTTGCCGATGAACAAATTCCTTGTGGCTCTCTGATCATCCTCTGGTTTTAAGTTCTCCTCAGGAAGCTGATACGCATACGCACGGCTTCTCTCCTCCAAAGTGCTGTAATAGTCCAAAACACGATCCCTGCTGAGTCCCATACCATCAATGTAATGCCTGGGTCTCATATCTCGAAGGGCACTACTCCCAGCGCCCGGTGAAAGAGACCGCTGCCTGTAAGTGTAGGCAGCACTGTGCAGAGACACATAACTCACATCTGGAGGCGTGACACTGCGACGCCGCATGTACATGGGCTCAACTTTGAGTGGACGATCATATAGCACCAATCTGGTTTTGGCATGACGCGCTTCCCGCGCGGTTTCCGTGTGTCTGAAGTTGACGTAGGCAACGCGCCCCAGTTCTGGCGTGTGAGACAGCTTGACGCTCACGTCCCCGAACTTTTTAAACTCATGAAACAGTCCGTCCTCTACATGCTCATCAGAAAGCTGCGATCCAAGGTTGCTGATAAGTAGTGTCTTGTATTCTAGTCGCGCTCCCACCGAGCTCGGCTCTCCGCGAGCAGCAGTGCGAGCTGCGGGTTCGGTTCGCGCTCTCGGTCCCGCTCGCGGACGCGTTTGGTGAGCGTTCTGGGCGGACTCGCGTCGCGCTCGGCCTGCCGCTTCATCTTACAGTGATGCTCTCTCCAAAAAAAATATAAAATCAGCTCCGAGGTGAAATCTCACGGCTCCAAGAGATTTTGCACATCCGTAAGGAGAGTCTTAACTAACGTTTGCACGGGAAAACGTTCGCCTGAATGTTGAATTTCACGGATAAAAATAAAACGACAAACATCAGCGTCCCCTCAGCTGCATCTATTCCGCCATCTTGGACAAAAGGAATGTGCGCGCTCCGCGAGTGGGAGGAGACTCTGCTGACGTCAGAACGCATCGCGTGACGCTATCATAGTTGTGGGAAATACATTTTTTATTTATTTTATTTTATTTTATTTATTTTTTAGTTCCATTACATGCAAGTCAAATATAAGACATTGTTGTACAGTTTAAAGGATGTGAAACAGAATAACAACAACAAAAAACATAAAAAGACCATAAACATTAAAAAAAAACTAGGAAAAAAAGTGCTATAATATTATGGCAGTTACATAAATTTGAAAAGCTTTAGAAGTTTTATTGTTTTTATAAGCTTCTTATTTTGCGATCTCATATCAGAAAGCGTTTTTCAAAATATATTTTAAGATCAGTGTTACAAAAGGTAATATATCTTTTGAATTATTTTTGACTTCGGAGTATAAAACACTGCTAAACTAATTAACAGATTAATATTGTAATTTCGTTTTTTTTTCAGAAAAATATGTGTTTTGAAAACACAGTAAAATATCATGAGGTTCTAAATTAAAGGGCTTTATTTAATGTTTGTGTTATGTCTATTTTAAAGACAACCCAAAATGAAATAGAAAAAGGGCAATAGAAAAATAAATGTTCAATATCTTCAACTGATATGCTAGAAAAGGTACATTTTTCACAAACACTATGAATATATCTGCTAACAGCTGCATTTACAGGATAACATCTGTGAATAATGTGGAAAAATCAGTATCGACACTAAAAATGAAGTTCTAAGAGCGAAATGCATATACTCTTTTCATAAGAATCAAATTCTGCAGTTCTCATTCACAACAAGCTGAGAAAAACAGCTTTGTTTGGAATGGATTACTATCCTAGTACTGCATAATAGGAAGGTATTCGTTTAAATTGTGAAATTAAATTATGTAAAATAATAAACATATTTTTCCAAATGTAGTAGGTTCTCTATGAATACAGAAAATGCACATATCATGTACAGTATACTGCATAAAACATAGCCAATACATTATGATACAACTATAATGAAATTTGACAAAATGTGACCAAGGTGAAGAAGGTACAATGTTAAACACAAACAGAAAACTAATAAACTAAAAAAAAAGGACAAGACCAATTTATTTTCTTCTTTTAATGAAAAAGACAGTATAACCGTATTAAACATTTTACAGCAAATTCCTCTCAAACTGACCCACACATTTTTGAAGATGAGACTCTTGTTCATTAGATTTCATATAATGAGTCAACTAAGAAAGTCTACACTCAAAAAAAGAATAGAAAATGTAAATCAAACTAGGCAAAGTGTGTCAAGCATTATTTCCTATAACGTCAGGAGGCAAACCTAGGTTGTGTTGGATATGAGTCAGAACTAACACATTGAAAATTATAAATTAAAGGTTGTATTTTCAAGGAAGTGTGTGCGTTCAGTTCTTGATGTTTACCCCTGGAGTACAAGGTAAAACGACAACACAATGCAAACCCCGTTGTTAGGTGGTCAGTCAGCTGCACAGCGCAAATCTTCCACCCTAAATACTGCTGCCTTGGTCTCATAATTCCCTGCAGGTTTACAAATCTGTCCTTGCCTTGGCTGCGTTAGGCGCATACTTGGGCATTAGCTCATTGATCTTGCGGATGAAGTCAGATTTCTCCACGCATCCTTTGCAGGATTCGCCCCATTCCTCCAAAATTTTCTTCAGATCTTTCACTTTCAACTTCTTCAGGTCGACGGAGCTCAAGTCAACTTGTTTATCTAAAAGAAGACAAAAAAAATGGCTGGCAGTTCTGTCACTAATGGATTTCAAACCCAATGAATTTAGATATTTCAAATATTAATAAATAAATCGCATTACAAATTAAAAAACGAAAAAGTAAATGAAAAAATAAATTAAATGAAGAAAAAAAAGAAAGTCAATTTAAAATAGAGTGGATATAACTCAATATATCGACCAGGGGGGCGTTTCCCAAAAGCATCGTTAGCTAACTATGGTAGTTAGTTCCATTGAAATCTATTGGTAACGACGGAACTTGTGACCATAGTTGCTTTTGGGAAACGCACCCCAGAGCGATTAATTAGTCATCTTAGATTGGGCAGGATGCTTAAACAAACAAAACAATGGATACGATATGTTTACACATTCATATTGGTCAACCACTAGACAGACACGATGAATTAATCAGTGGAAACTTATTTTCTATGCAAACAAACTTTTCAACTTACCATATTTCAGTTCACAGATCTGACTGTCCTTCTTTTTGAGCTTTTCACAAATCTTTTCCACTGGCACATGGTAACTCATCGGTTTGGAAACTTCATTGATTATTTTTGTTGCTGCATCACTTGTTGCCCCTATATAATAACACTGCACATACAGAAAACATATTAAAAGTATAAACAAGCATGTAAGATAAAAGGAATAGTAAAGCCAAAAATGAACATTTGCTGAAAATGCACTCAGCCTCGGGCATCCAAGAGTTTGTTTCTTCATGAGAACAGATGTAGCATTAGATCAGTCTCATCAATGGATGCTCTGCAGTGAATGGGTGCCATCAGAACGAGAGTCCAAACAGCTGAGAAAAACATCACAGTAATCCACACCACTCTAGTCTATCAGTTAACGTCTTGTGAAGTGAAAATCAGTGTGTTTGTAAGAAAGAAATTTATCATTAAGACGTTTTTAACTTCAAATTGTTGCTTCAGGCTAAAATACTCTATCCATAATATTGCTTTCTCCAGTGAAAAATTTGTCTTGTCTGAATTGGGAGAGAAATCTGCACAGATCAAGCACCGTTTACTAGCAAAAACAGTCCAAAACATTTCTAAACAAATATGTGTGTGGGTTTTGATGTGAGAGACAACAGGAGATGGACTTTTTCACTGGAGGAAGCGTTATTGTGGGTTATGGACAGAAGTATTGTGGCCAGAAGTGAAGGTTTGAAGTCACAACGCCTTAATAATGGATTTGTTATAAACTAAATGATGGAATTCTTATAAACTGGAGTGGTGTGGATTACTTGTGGATTATTGTGATGTTTTTATCAGCTGTTTGGACTCTCATTCTGACGGCACCCATTCACTGCAGAGCATCCATTGCTGAGACACTGATGCAATGCTACATTTCTCCAAATCTGATGAAGAAACAAACTCATCGACATCTTGGATGGCCTAAGGGTGAATAAATTCAGCAAATTTTCATTTTTGGGTGAACTGTTCCTTCAAACACACACACACACATTTAATTTCTACACAATAAGACTTACAAATCGGTTTTCTTTTCCTTTGGCCTCTTTGCATGATTTTAGAAGAGCTTTTTCGATGGAGTCATTGTCGAACTTGATGTCATTGTCTTGTAGCGTCTGGTAAAACCGTTCCAGGAAACCCACACAGACTGCAATGCAAAAATCATACACAAAGAACTCAAATTTGTCACATTAATGAAATGTATAGGAGTATACCAGTCGATTATCCCTTTACTGACTACTTCATAAATAGAAGAATAAGAAATTATGACCACGGTTCAATTGAACGGGTGTGCCATATAGATATGATGAAGTGCTTGTTTACATAGACTTCTGATAATGACCTGCATTATGTAATCAACTACTTACAGTATATGATATGATATTTACTGAAAACAATAGAAAGTAGTGGCCAGGTAACCTAAATTACAAAATTACACAAATAAATGCCTTATAAAACACTTTATAATATATTGCATTTACAATTTTGCATATATTATTATTATAAACATACAATATTACAATGTATTATAAAATACGTTTAGCCTAACAGCACCTTAAAACCTAAAGCCTTAAAATATATATATATATATATATATATATATATATATATATTATGATGCAGTAATTTTAGTAGTTTAAGGTAACACATGAAATACACCTAATGAACTAAATATCCAGCATAAACTAAAGAAGATGAATAAAAGGCAGATGTGAGATGCTCTTGACAGGAAATGCTAGTCCTGCACATGTTTATACTAAGAACATATGAACCAAACTCACCTTCACACTCTCCATCCTTCAAAGCTTCAGTGCAGCTCGGCAGCAGCGCCAGGGCCAGTGCCACAGAAAGCCCACTCAAATATATCATCCTCAAACCAAACAAACGCGTGTAACTACTTAAATAGTCTATGAAAAAGTGCTGAACTAGGTTTTGAACGATCATTAAAGATACCGGCTCGACAACACGCAATGTACCGATTCAACAGCGCTTCCTATTGAAAGGTCCCGCCCACTCTCCCATCTGATTGGTTGCCGGTCCACTCTTCGCGCGTCTATTGGCTGGCTCGTGACGTCGCAACACGCATTCTTTTCCGATTGGATGTGCGGCGTTTATCCAGGGAGTGAGTCCAGTTGGCGGCCTGTGAATGGTTATGAAGGAGAATTCTCTTGTTGACGATTTAGGGCTTGATGATGTGTCAGTTGCACCAGCGCCATGTTTGTAGTTCTTTGTCATCCGTTGACGTTATTGCATAAGTTAACAAATCATTCCAGTGAGCAAAACTAGCTATTAATGTTTATATTAGTAAGAAAGAAGACCATTTTGGCCAGACTTGACTGTGACATTTCCCTCACATTACAAGTACTGTGCTGTGAGAAGGCAATACCATGGTATGTTGGTTTCAAACACCTGAATTCAACTCCAAAATCGTTATATGTTTGCTATAGCTCAATAAAACCACATTAGCCTTCATTCAGAAAAGAGTTACTATAATGAATATAGATGTTAAGTGAAAAGTTCAACTGGGTTCTCATTACTGTTCACACCGAGAACAATAACGACAGCTAGCGAAAACTATAACAAACAACTAGAATCTGCAGCATTAGACGATAACATTGTTTATTATAAACGTAATTAAGTGGTCTGCCATGTTAAATGCTCAAGAGCTTTAAAGTCAGATGGATTCTGTTTTTTTTAATCAGTTGGAAAAAAAATGCTCTGAAAGTGATTCTGATATTGTATCGTTATAGCAGCTGTGTGAACTTCATTATTCTGTTCGATTTAAAGTGATATTTAAAACTTTATTATAGCTATCATTTGATCTATGAAATGTTAATAGCGACCTTTTTTCTCTCTCTCACAGTTCTAAGTTTAGGCCTATATTATACACCGATCAGGCATAAGTTGAAGTGAATAACACTGATTACCTCTTCATCACGGCACCTGTTAGTGGGTGGGATATATTAGGCAGCAAGTGAACATCTTGTCCTCAAAGCTGATGTGATAGAAGCAGGAAAATTGGGCAAGCCAGTTTGACAAGGGCCAAGTTGTGATGGCTAGACAACTGGGTCAGAGCATCTCCAAAACGGCAGCTCTTGTGGGGTGTTCCCGGTCTGCAGTGGTCAGTATCTATCAAAAGTGGTCCAAGAAAGGAACAGTGGTTCACGGTGACAGGGTCATGGGCGGTCAAGGCTTATTGATGCACGTGGGGAACGAAGGCTGGCACGTGTGGTCCGATCCAACAGGGGAGCTCCTGTAGCTCAAATTGCTCAAGAAGTTAATGCTGGTTCTGATGAAAATGTCAAGTCAAGTCAAGTCTGCTTTATTGTCAATTCTTCCACATGTACAGCACATACATACAGAGAATTGAAATTGCCATTGACAATTGAAGAGAATTGACAACACGCAATGTACCGATTCAACAGCGCTTCCTATTGAAAGGTCCCGCCCACTCTCCCATCTGATTGGTTGCCGGTCCACTCTTCGCTCGTCTATTGGCTGGCTCGTGACGTCGCAACACGCACTCTTTTCCGATTGGATGTCAGAATACACAGTGCATCGCAGTTTGATGCGTATGGGACTGCATAGCCGCAGACCAGTCAGGGTGCCCATGCTGACCCCCTGTCCACCGTAGAAAGCACTAACAGTGGGCACGTGAGCATCAGAACTAGACCATGGAGCAATGGAAGAAGGTGACCTGGTCTGATGAATCACGTTTTCTTTTACATCACGTGGATGGCCGGGTGTGTGTGCGTCGCTTACCTGGGGAACACATGGCACCAGGATGCACTATGGGAAGAAGGCAAGCCGGCAGAGGCAGTGTGATGCTTTGGGCAATGTTCTGCTGGGAAACCTTGGGTCCTGCCATCCATGTGGATGTTGCTTTGACACATATAACCTACCTAAGCATTGTTGCAGACAGAGGCGGACTTACCCATTAGGCAAAGGTAGGCAACCGCCTTGGGCCCCGAAAAGCCAAGGGCCCCCTAAAATGCTTTTCATCTACGAGATGCGCATTAAGCGCAGACACGCGAACGGTTGCTTTTTATGGTGTTTATCACCACGACAACCATCTGTGTGTCCGAGTTGAACACACTTCTTGTGTATCCTGCAAATGAAAATATAATGTATCTGAAGCTGTAATTAAATATTGAGCAACAGTGCGTATTATATGCTTATTGTTTTAAATGCTGCTTACTTATTCATAAGAACCCAAGTAGAGAACACATACGCAGTTACTTGTTTGGTTGATATAATCCATAGGTGTGTAAATGTATAATTTACTTTTCTTTTTTTTTCATTTTCATTTAAATTTGTAGTTAAAATAACTCAAATAAGTGTATTTTAAAGTTTATAATTAGCCTTTGTAGAGTGTATGAGCGCAGGCACACAGGCTTACGCTGGTAAATCATCAGTGGACTTTCCTTGTCAATATAGCCTATATTTTTTCACACTTTTCTCATTCTCACTAATTCAAGTTTTTATATGAATGAATGAAGGGAACCGACTGTCTTCAGAAAACTTTCCATGGCATTTTCATTTTATCTGATAACGTAGTGTTTATGAGCAGCACTGCTTTGTTTGCAGTCGTTACCGGGGAAACCGCTATATTTCTGACCTTCCAAAAGTGCTTCCTGCTGGCAGAGAATCAATGTGCATTTTCAATAATCCCGTCTGCAGTTTTTGTTCAGACCAATGCGAAAATCCACCCACATAACCCCGTTTTAAATTTATATCATAATTTATACTTCCAACTCATCTCTTTTCTTAAAAAAATGTTTAAAGGATCAATTGTGAGGTTTATCATTTTATAATTTATTTTGTTTTTGTGAAAACTGTAAATCAATTGCTATTTCGTGGTCTACAACAATTGTAGCATTGGACACAACTGTGGGGCACCATTATGCAGCAGCAAGCAGACATCAAGGCTAAATTTGTAAATGTGTGCAAATACATAGGGCCCCATTCATATATTTTGCCTGGGGCCCCCAAATCACTAAATCCGCCCCTG
>NW_015557089.1:286342-291709 GCF_001515605.1 Sinocyclocheilus anshuiensis | reverse complement strand
CAGAACTGGACCACGGAGCAATGGAAGAAGGTGGCCTGGTCTGATGAATCACGTTTTCTTTTACATCACGTGGATGACTGGGTGCATGTGCGTCGCTTACTTGGGATCACATGGCACCAGGACGCACAATGAGAAGAAGGCAAGCCGGCAGAGGCAGTGTGATGCTTTGGGCAATGTTCTGCTGGGAAACCTTGGGTCCTGCCATCCATGTGGATGTTGCTTTGACACATATAACCTACCTAAGCATTGTTGCAGACAGAGGCGGACTTACCCATTAGGCAAAGGTAGGCAACCGCCTTGGGCCCCGAAAAGCCAAGGGCCCCCTAAAATGCTTTTCATCTACGAGATGCGCATTAAGCGCAGACACGCGAACGGTTGCTTTTTATGGTGTTTATCACCACGACAACCATCTGTGTGTCCGAGTTGAACACACTTCTTGTGTATCCTGCAAATGAAAATATAATGTATCTGAAGCTGTAATTAAATATTGAGCAACAGTGCGTATTATATGCTTTAAATGCTGAATGCTGCTTACTTATTCATAAGAACCCAAGTAGAGAACACATACGCAGTTACTTGTTTGTAATCCATAGTCCATAGGTGTGTAAATGTATAATTTACTTTTCTTTTTTTTTCATTTTCATTTAAATTTGTAGTTAAAATAACTCAAATAAGTGTATTTTAAAGTTTATAATTAGCCTTTGTAGAGTGTATGAGCGCAGGCACACAGGCTTACGCTGGTAAATCATCAGTGGAATTTCCTTGTCAATATAGCCTATATTTTTTCACACTTTTCTCATTCTCACTAATTCAAGTTTTTATATGAATGAATGAAGGGAACCGACTGTCTTCAGAAAACTTTCCATGGCATTTTCATTTTATCTGATAACGTAGTGTTTATGAGCAGCACTGCTTTGTTTGCAGTCGTTACCGGGGAAACCGCTATATTTCTGACCTTCCAAAAGTGCTTCCTGCTGGCAGAGAATCAATGTGCATTTTCAATAATCCCGTCTGCAGTTTTTGTTCAGACCAATGCGAAAATCCACCCACATAACCCCGTTTTAAATTTATATCATAATTTATACTTCCAACTCATCTCTTTTCTTAAAAAAATGTTTAAAGGATCAATTGTGAGGTTTATCATTTTATAATTTATTTTGTTTTTGTGAAAACTGTAAATCAATTGCTATTTCGTGGTCTACAACAATTGTAGCATTGGACACAACTGTGGGGCACCATTATGCAGCAGCAAGCAGACATCAAGGCTAAATTTGTAAATGTGTGCAAATACATAGGGCCCCATTCATATATTTTGCCTGGGGCCCCCAAATCACTAAATCCGCCCCTGGTTGCAGACCATGCACACCCTTTCATGGAAACGGTATTCCCTGGTGGCTGTGGCCTCTTTCAGCAGGATAATGCGCCCTGCCACAAAGCACAAATGGTTCAGGAATGGTTTGAAGAGCACGACAATGAGTTTGAGGTGTTGACTTGGCCTCCAAATTCCCCAGATCTCAATCCAATCGAGCATCTGTGGGATGTGCTGAACAAACAAGTCCGATCCATGGAGGCCCCACCTCGCAACTTACAAGAATGAAAGGATCTGCTGCTAATATCTTGGTACCAGATACCTCAGCACACCTTCAGGGGTCTAGTGGAGTCCATGCCTCAACGGGTCAGGGCTGTTTGGGCAGCAAAAGGGGGACCAACACAATATTAGGAAGGTGGTCATAATGTTTTGCCTGATCGGTGTACTATTCTACTAGTCAGGATTGCGAGATATAAATGGAGAAGATACTCTGAGAAGAAAAGTCTGAGTTGTGAGATATAAACTGGCAATTGGAGATAAAAAAATTAATCAGAATATATGCGATAAAACGTTGCAATTACCTTTATTTTTATTTTATTTCTATTTTTTTAATCACATGGCAGAAAAGTCAGAATTGTGCGATGTAAACTCAGAATTGCGAGATATCTCAGTTATGACTTTTTTTTCCCTCAAAATTGCAAGTTTATATCACATTTCTGTGAGAAAAAAAAAGGCAGTGAGACAAAAAGTCACGAATTGTGATACAAAAGTCACAATTACTTTTTCTTTCTTTCTTTATTCAGTGGCTAGTTTCGTAACTATTTTGAATAAGAAAGAAATGCTGATTGTATACTGAGAATTTACTGTACACTCTATTCCAAAGAAAGGAAGGAAGGCAAATATCAGTCAATAAAACATTATCTTTAATATTAGGCATTATTAATGAATTACACGTCACAGCGGTTAAGTGAGTAGGAAAAAAAAAAAGTGTGTATTTACATCTAAAATCCACACCACATTTATTCATGCTAGCACAATATATACAGAAAAAATACTTTGAGAATACTTGTACAAAGGTTTTCGTAGTTCTGCATGGTAAAACAAAACGCTCTTCAGATTTCAATGCAAAATACACAAAATAACTGTAGTGATTAGGCCACTGAAAGATTTTTTTTTTCTTTTTAATGTTCAGTTTAGTTTTAAAAACACATTTACATCAGAAAGTACAATGCAGACAATTAATCTCAGTCTATACATGATTTGTCCCTCTTGACCATATAAATACAAAGCTTTTGAAGGAGTATATACACGAAATAAAGCCAAACATGGTGTGATACGAACTGTAATGCAGACCAGAGTGTTCAGTATCCCTCTTTACTCTGTTTTCATATGTACAGAGACAACAAAAAAAAAGTTCTCCCTTTGCTCACCCATTTCATCCTCTTAGATTACCAGAAATGGTCATTTCCAATATATGACGATCAATCCTTTCAGCAAAATACAGGAAATTAAACCCAATATTTAATGAGCAATTCACACTTATCGGTGTATACTGTACATGAACAGAAGTATTGATGTGGTATTGAATTATAGATGCTGATCAGGGCAACCTCATCATGTAAAAAATAAAATGTCACCCTCAATCTGAAACTCTGAATTCAAAGCTGTCGGGTTGCCTCCACGGAGATATCAAACATGTAAAATATGTACACTATGTACAATATGTTATTTACATGGTTGCTTGTGCCAAATGAGTAACTTTCATTTAATGAATTGTGATTATAATACGTTTTGAACTTTTTTTTTTCCTTGGAAATGCAAGCAAAATTATGATGGTGAATGAATACAACACTCTAAAAAATGCTGGGTTGTTTCAACCCAACTTTGGGTCAAATATGGACTAACCCAATTTTGGGTTAAAAATTTAATGTAAAAATTTAACCCAACGGTTGGGTTAGTCAATATTTGACCCAAAGTTGGGTTGAAACAACCCAGCATTTTTTAGAGTGAAGACACACAGTATCCATCAGTCTGTATTTACATGCAAAATGTCTAGAAAGCCATTATAAGAAATGCTCAAAACAATAAATATCAATGCTTTTTAGTTTATCAGTGCTAATATTCACAGAATGGGCCGTCACATATACACTCTCTTATAACACTCGATCTTTGCATAGATTCCAGTTCCTTCCCTGATCACTCAGTATAAAAAATGGTTTATATTGTCTCAATTAACCTTACAATATTAAGGTTAATATAAATAATTATTAATAACTCATCAATTAAACCATTTCTATATGTCTATGGAGACATAAGACACTTACTTCATCATTATATGATTATAATTAAGTAAAAAAAAAAAAAATAATAATAATCTACAAATGCATACCAGTTACCTAAGTTTTACTTCAGGAGGAAGTGCATACAAATGAATAGACTGAGTTACAGTTGCAGTCTGTCTGACTAGGAAAACAGACAGGAATATTATTAATGTAATGAATGAGAGATTCCCACATTTAAGAAAGGTCCTCTATCAAAACATTTGCACGTATTTGCTTTCGCTGGCCATAAAAAGGCCTTTAGTGATGAACTATCAGCAGGGACGGATTATGACACAGCGGTGCCCTGGGCACAGACCGATTAAAGGCCCCCCTCGGTTGAAATTTTGTTCCTTTTTTATATGAAATTTTCCCAAACTTGTTAACTATATCATAAAATATCACAATTCTCAAATATAAGTAAATGCATTTTGCACCTTTATAGATCATGTTAGTTTATCTATAATGGGCTGTGGGAAAAGTAGCCTAATATTAGTGTAATCTATTAACTAGCCTATGCATAAAACCTGTCTTTTAACTTGTAGATATGTTTACTAATTACTAACTTATTACTAATTATAACACTTTCATTGTACATAAAGAGAGCAAAGAATATTTGCATTATCAAAGAATATTAACTTCATTCTAGACAGAGTTCAAGCACTCTCAACAACTCCCATTATAATCACTGAAGCTGTTTATACTGTGAAATGAATATCTTATCATCGTACACACATCTGCGCTTTGTTTATGATGAGAGAATTCGCCAGAGAGCAGCATTCAGTCAGCAAGCACGCGCACTGAACGAAACACAGGCTTTTCAGCGATGACTCATTTGAATGCCTCTGATTGGCTATTGCGTTCATAAGCTCAACAGAATCCTGTGCGATTGGTTATAATGCTCAGCACTGTAAAAACGCGTCTGGCTCAACGCAAGCCAAAGCACGAACGCAGATTTGAATTTGGCAGCTGATTCTGTGCCGCACTGAACGTTCTCAATCGTATCAAATATAAAAAAAATATTATTCAGCCATTTTTGGTCTTTTGGAAGCTGCATTCAAAATCCACTTTGCTAAAAATCCTGAAGGGGCACGGTTGAAATCGCATTCCTGGAGGAGCATTATTTCGGCTGGGCCCCCCTCTGGTCTAGTGCCCTGGGCACGTGCCTGGTATTCCCGTGCGTTAATCCGTCCCTGACTATCAGTCATAGTCTTTAAGATAACATGTATTTCTCTCTGTACATATCCTGCCATAAACAGTACAGTCTTCATATTACAAAAGCACACAGAAACGCCTTAGGTTTGCCTAAAACTTGCCTTTTGCTTTTAATATTCTTCAAGTACATTTCATACTACGAGCAGCCTTAAGTATATAGTTTTGTGTTTGTATCCCAGAACTTTTAATAAATAAAAATTAATTTTCAAACCCATAACATATTTTCTTAATTAAGTGATATAAAACCACATTAAACCACATCATATATTTGTGTAGGGCTTAACAGTGCAAAACAAACAAAGAAAAAAAAATGTTTAGATTAGATTAGATAATAAAATTAACGGGACAGTACCCATAATAGTAATAATAATAATAATAATAATAATAAAAACAGTTAATTTTAAATAATTAAATAAAATATATGCCTATTTTTAAAAAAATCCAGCAACAAGTATTTGTCTATCCAATGCAGTCACAACCAATCATATATATATATATATATATATATATATATATATATATATT
>NW_015557089.1:284851-286307 GCF_001515605.1 Sinocyclocheilus anshuiensis | reverse complement strand
TTTTGGACCAGTGAGATTTCACTGTGGGCGGGTCTAGTCAGCATGACACAAACTGACTGACAAACTAAGATTAACATTAAAAATATATATTTTACCACTTGCCACCTTACGTTTTTCTGCCACTTAAGTTTATCCCAGACTCAATATGCAGTGTGTTCCTCAAAGCAGATATAATTAACAGTTTCAGATGTCATGAAATGCTAGTTAATGATGCTGTGGATGAGGATGTGTAGATATACAGTACAAGCAATATCTCTACCAGACCCTCCCTTCAAGTGATGTAGGGTAATATTATCACCACCACTGAAGAGAACATGCACATTGTACATAAAAATTAGCTTTTTAAATAACATATACTTTCAATTCGTCAGAAGTTAATATGCAAACACCATCAGGTACCGAATTTGCATGTATCAGAAGCTGTAAGACTTTTCGAAGTCACTCAACTCACAACATAAAACACACTCATGAATCTTGTCTCCTTTCCACCTTTAAAAATGTGTGATATAATCTTTCATAGCAATATAGTATATGATATAATCTAAGCTGTATTTATTCTAACTGTCTTTTTGTATTTTTTTTTTATACTATACAATTATATTAAAGTCTTGGAATTTTATAACAGCTCTATCTAAAAATATACTTCTTTATGAAAACTGTCAACTCGGAGGAACGGAAATCAATTCCCAAAGGAACCTACTGAGACCAAAAGCCGCTTTACCGTGAGGAGACATCTGTGAAATGGCTTTGATTTAACCACTTTGGCTGTTGTGTTATTAGTGTAATGGGGTAGTAGCGCTCAGAGTGGCTGATTTGCTTTCACAGCACGAAAATATTGTGGGTGTAATGAGGCTTTATGAAGATTGTAAAAGCCTCTTACTGTCACATCAGTGCAGATTCTCTCTGAGGAGAAGCTTCCCGCAACTGTGCAGGAGGTAACAGACGTTCTGTTAAGTGTTTTTAGGTCTGTAATGAAGTGTTAGCATGTTATATCAACCAATGTGTTAATAAAACCATGTCTGAGGCTTTTGCATTGGATTGGGAAGTATCTTGTCAGAAGAAATGAGAATGCTTAGTCAATGAAGATAGCTTCAAACGTCCTCAGAGATCATCCGAAATCCACCCTTATGTGGGCTAGCGAGATGTAAGTGAACTTTATTTCAATTTTAGCCACTATCTAAGGATCCACTTTTGGCCACTTCTAAATTATTTTTAAATAATTTCATAAAAAATAGACAAAACTAATGAGGTTTTTGGTGCTCCGAGGTTAAGTGCTAAAGTGCAACCCAACCTGAACTGAACGATGTCTATTGGTAAGGTTTATCAACGATCTTTTTGAAGGTGTATGATGTCAATCAAAACTATTGTAACGATGACTATGAAGTAGGGCTGCACGATTAATCGCATGCGATATTTAACGCGCATCTTATCAGTAAAGCCGGTTCTGTAATCAGCG
>NW_015557089.1:273894-284498 GCF_001515605.1 Sinocyclocheilus anshuiensis | reverse complement strand
AGCCGGTTCTGTAATCAGCGGTAAATCTCCATCACCTGCGTGCTTTCACATTGAGCAGCATTAACTACACAGAGCCGTTGTTCACTGATGAGAAGCGCAAAAAATCGCGCTAATATGAACGTGGTTTAGCGCAGCTCGTCAGTGAACAACGGCTCTGTGTAGTTAATGCTGCTCAATGTGAAAGCCCGCAGGTGATGGAGATTTACGCTGATTACAGACCCGGCTTTCTGACAAGATGCGCGTTAAATATCGCATGCGATTAATCGTGCAGCCCTACTATGAAGTGTTAACAAGTTGTAGACCTTGACAAGAGGTGTATCTATCTTTGAAGACATGAAACGCTTGGATCTGGTACACCTGAAAACCACCTTAATCTGATTTTGTGCTTCCTGTTTCATCTGAAATTCTGTTTTTGTACCTTTACAACTTTCGGGATTCTTACCATATCTGCATTATCCAATCAATATACTGATACTAATGAGGGGAAGTAGCTTGGGCTCTACAAGCAGTTTGAACTCAAGGTTCCTGGGCAACTCCCAATCAACAACCGCTAAGCACAAAACAAAAAGTCTCACAAGCATGTAGAAGCTCAGCAACATATCAAGCACTTCTTGAAAGGTTTCAAAGACCTATACTGGATACATGAGATGTAGAGTAGAGGTTCAAACCCAGTCATTTCTTGGGACTTTCCCAAAACCCAACCACCTATGACACCAAAGCCAACAGTCCAAGCTGAACCTACTCTTTACTGATGCCGTGTTCCCAGGCCACCTTGGCCTGCTCCTCCTTGTTCGTTAGCAGAGGCTGGGAGATCTTGCGGGGCATTGGCCTTGGAACCGGCCTCAGGTCCTCTTCAGGGATACACCCTTCCCTCAGGTAAGGTTTGGGAGGCAGAGCAGGTGCAGGCTCATGGTGGTGGTAGTGTGGGTGGGTGATGTGTATTGCATGTGGGTGGTGATGGTGGAGATGGAGGTGATGATGGTGTCCGTCAGTGGGCATCCCTGGGGTTACGCCCAGTGGGGCTGAGTGACTACGGCAAGGAGTGGGCTTGAGAGGGTCCAGAACTTCAGGCTCGGAGATGCTGTAGTGTACAGGGAGGTAGGGACTCTCGGCTTCCTCCGTGTCCGTGGTCCAGGCCTGGCTGTTTGGCATCGAGTCCAAGGTGTCAGCTCGAGCTGGAGGCTCAGAGGAGGACTGGGCGAAGTTGCTCTCGCTCAAGGAGGAGACGCCACTGCTGGCGCTGCCAGACAAGGTGGAGTTACTGCCATCCAGGCCCGATTGTGGACTGGTGGGTGAGGCAGGTATAGGGTGCAGGGGTGACTGGTGAGGAAAGGTAAACAAGGTGTTTATATACAATATGTTGCATGAAGACCTTATCTGTTGCAGTGTTAAAACTAAAGACCAGTAGGATGACATTAGTAAGACCTAAAAGCAAGGGTGCTCAACCTACCTCCTGGAGAACTATCTTTATGCACACTTTAGTTCCACCCATGGTCAATCACACTTGTTTATCTTTCCATGAACTTCCAGGAATAGTTCATAGAAAATTGAAAATTCTGTCATCATTCACTCAACCTTAGTATTATGAGGGTGAACTTGTCTACTAACCTGCATTAGAAATGAATAGTTTAGCCATGAATCTCTATTCACATTCTAACTAGCTGTGTGCTATGCATGTCCTCATCTTACCCCTCCGCCTCCCCAGCACCACCTGCCTAAATCTGCTGCAGGGGGATCTTCCTTTCTCTAGCAGCAAAAACATGTTTTCTTTTAATTTTATGATCCAAGCATTTAGCAGAAGCAAGTCTACTTGCTCTGCAGCAGCATAAGAGATCTAGTCCATCAATACCAAACCTATGCACATTCTATTTACATTAATAAAGATTTTACAATCTATCCCGAGAGTTGCCATGACTGAAATCTATTCACAAATTCAAAAATGATTTGATACTGTATATTAGAGACTTGCAAACATGTTTGCTCAGAAGTATGGCCTTTCCCAACATCAGCAGTGAACACAGTAAGCAACACAGCCAAATAAACCCAAATACCTTGTTTGGCTCCTTCCGGGAATATTTATCAAATTTGGATTAAAAGTAGATCTCCAGGAGCAGTATTGAACACCTCTTTCTTAAAGCCACAATCAGAGCTGAAGTGTACCTTCTAACTGTGACTTAATATTTTACAGTACAATAACATTTTTTTTTTATTCTCAAAACATTTAAATTTTTTTTCCATTTTAACTTTTTAATTTAGATTCCTTCCCCATCTATGTGTCTAATAAACCTGGCACTATATATTATGAATATTGTTGGCTCTTGACAGATTGCTTTTGTTCTTTTTTTTCTAATTCGCTTGGTATAATTTGCTGGATGACTAAAACGTACAAATGTAATTTTTACAAATTTTCATCCTACTGATCTCCAGAGAAAATACAACCCAACAACATACATACACAGACACACAAAAATTGCACTACTTATGCATACATACAGTATACAAATGCATATGAAACAATTACAATATGAACCCAAAACACTTTAGCATCTTAGGGACACCAAAAACTCCCAACTCCCAAACACCAAAAAATATCCCAAACCAGACTCAAGTACAGTTCAGCTCAGGGTGTTTTGACTGGGGGACATCTGAGGTCAACAGGCCGTAAGACATCTCAGAATGCTAGTGCGGGCATGCATGACGAGGACTAACAGGACACATCTAGGTGGAGGATACCTTTCTTAAAGAGCGCGTGGGGAGAGCTGGAGGGAGTTCGTTGATCTGGTGGTGGAAAGCATCAAAGTGCATCGAGAAGTGTCCTAAAGGGGAGACACAGTTGGACAGAACCAGGGTTGGAAAGAGCACACGCCGGTACACACTTGCGCGCAAACACACGTCGACATGCGCATTCACTCAGCAAGCACTAGGAAGGATTCTTTCTGAACTTGGCTGATGTTCAGAGGAGAATAATGGGTGGGAAAGAGTGAATGGGGAGCAATGGATCAGCAAATGATCAAATGTGGGAAAAACTTTTTAAAAGAAAGACAGGATGCCACATGTCCAATGTAGGGTGGGTGAAAGGGAGTATGCTACATTTGCGTAGTTGATGTGATGTGTAATATTACTGTAATCAAACAAAATGGCAATAGCAATACCCCCCCACCCCCTAGTATTTTTTCTTGTCTTTTTTCCTATAAATTACTGGCATGTGCATTTTAAAATAAAATAAGACAAAATATTTAAATAGTGAACAATGTGTAAAAAACAATGTGTGTGTACAATTTTTTATTTGTCAACCACCCATTTGCTTCTATAAATGCATTTAAGCTTAGAGATGCGATTCAACTATGTGCCTCAAGATGCAGCAACAGGAGGATATTTAACGAAGCCAAGTCCAATTTAATAAAGATTCCACTACAAAATTTAACAATGTAGCAAATATTTTAATTAGGCACCTTTTCATTTCTTAGATTTCTTAACTCTATTGGCTTCATGTTTTCATAAATTCCTCCAAATAGTCTATGCACACCTTGGCAGATATGCATTCCAAACATTTGTCAAATCAGCTTGTGTAGCTGAACAGACATACAGTGGCACCTCATCATGTGTAGAAGATCCAACATAACTAATGACACAACATAAAAGGAATGGTTTCATGAAATGTCTTTCTCTTCACTGAAACCTTTCCTCAAAGATACCGTTGATTCTTACCGGGAGGGAGGGTGCGGGGGGGAACTGGTGGCGCCATCACACTCCCGACATGAGCAGAGAGGAACGGCAGAGTGTCCCTGGTGCCACTGTCCAAACTCCAGCTGCTGGGAGCTGTCAACACTGCCAGAAAGGACAAAGACCACCATCACTATACATACAGGTTTCATTATTGACCCGCTGGATCCTCATCTGAATGTCAGATACCTCAGGAATTCCTGCTTAAAATGTTGGGGTTTGGATGCTGGTGTTTCCAACCAGCTGCTAAACTAGACTAACAAACAAGACTTCCTTACCAAACATTCACAAAGAACCAGTTATGTTGAGTTGGAGAACCCGCTAAACATGCACTAACCAGGGGTGCGTTTCCCAAAAGCATCGTTAGCTAACTATGGTAGTTCGTTCCACTGAACTCTATTGGTAACGACGGAAATTGCGACCATAGTTGCTTTTGGTAAACGCACCCCAGACTAGTAATTCACATGGTTATGCTGATAAACCAGTTACATCAGCTCCAAACCAGCCTAGGCCAGCATTGAAACTCACCATTTATATTTGTTGGCTGAAAATGTTATTAAAAGTGAAAAGTAATTTCCCTTCAAAGACTTTGGCTTGAATTGGTTTGGTTTGCCAACAGCAAAAATTAAGTTTTAAAAATGAAGCGACCATGAATTTTAACAGATTGTGTGCAGTTTCCAAATATTAAGGGAAGCTGTGATGCATACGGACTAGTATTCTGGATTGAATGATCGGATAGCATGCATTCATAGACCCATCCAACATAGAACATACTTTCTACCGGACACAAAGTTAGTTCTTCATCAAATGCAGTACCTGCTCAGACAGTATGCGATTTCGGATGCAGTGTGTATTGTGGATTTCTGCCTGATCTGAGGGAAATGTGGGACTGTGAAGGAGTAGAGGGGTACAGTTGGTTCAGAGAATCATACACACCCAGTCATACCTTTATCAGCCACAGAGATATTGGGGTCACTGCAGGGTTTGCAGGGACCAATAACCTGATGGTAAAGAGCCCTCTGATGGTTAGTAGGCTAGTGAAAAATTAAAAAGAAAAAAATATGTATTTTAATATTATATTTCTGCCATCATCTCACCAAATTTTCTGGCATAGTCTACTGGATTTTAAAAAATCAAATTAGCTGTGTCTTGAGGTAGACGTACCTGTCCGTTCTCGGTCATGTTGGGGTACATGGCACTGCTGGGACGGTCCCTGTGCGGCGGTAGGAGCATTAACATCTCTCTGGTGTGTCTGTATCTGTCAGGTAGTGATGGGGACCCAACTGGAGAGAAAGTAAATAAAACATCTCTAAGTTTTAGGTTGAGACTAGAAAAGCCATATTTCACCTGAGCTGTTCTTTTGAGTGAAGCTAGAAGCACTAAGATTCCTGATTGTCACCACGGTAAGTTAATGTTCAAACGACAATAGATTAGCTCTCAAACATTGGTTGGGAAACACTCTGGAGTTATTATGAAAAGTTTATTGGCACTTACCTCTGATGCTGCCATGCCCTGAGTTGATCATCTGAGACGGAGCTGAATGTGTCGAGCTCAAACTGGACGATGATGGACTGGGCTGAAATGTTACATTGGGAGGAAAACAGTACTTTAAAGGATTAGATACAGTATTCTTGTTGTTGTGCAGATGCTAGGGTGTTCTAAGAAGTTGCAAAGGGTGGAAAATTTCCAGTAAGTTTCTGAAAATTCCCCAAAATGTTCTTAAAGTTTCCAAAAAATCCTAGAAAGTTTCTGAAGATTCTGGGAAGTTTCTGGAAATTTCCTGGAACTTTTCCACTCCTTTGCAGCCCTAGTTGTCAGGGAGTTGTTTGGTGGTGAGTGGTTTCTACAGTGTTGCTAGACAGTTGATTGGTTGTTGCTAGGATGTTGTAAGGCAGTTGCTAGGTTGTTCTAAAAGGTGGCTTCTAGGGTGCTGCTAGGCAGTTGCTCAGGTTCCATTTCTAGGTTGTTATAAGAGGTTGCTAGGGTATTGCTAGGTGATGGGTGGTTGTTGGGTTGCTATGAGTGTGTACTAATTCTAAGGCATTGCTAAGATATTATAGGTGGTTACTAGGGTATTGCTAGGTTGGATGATCGTGGTGGTTTCTAGGGTGTTGCTAAGCGGTGAATTGCTAGGTGGTGGGGTACTAGAATATTGCTAGGTGGATGCTAGATTGATGCAGTGTTCTGGGTGATCACTAGAACATTGTTAAGTGGTTGCTAGAGTGTTGTGAGAGGTTGCTAGGATGTTAATAAGTGCTGACAGGATATTGTTAAGCAGTTTCTAGGTTCTTAGAGAATGCTTGGGTATTGATAGATGATGGGTGGTTGTAGATTAATTATGAGTGTTCATTAATGCTGGCGTTGTTAGGATATTATGAGTGGTTGCTAGGATGGATGATCTTGGTGGCTGCTAGGGTGTTGCTAAGCAATGCTACAGCACTGTTACCCAGATCTTAGTGTGTTCTAAGGCATTGCTACAGCATTGCTAAGTTGTAAGTGGTTGACACTAATATGTGGATGCAAGGTTGATAGGGTGTTCTGAGTGGTTGCTAGGCAGTTGCTTGGTTGTTACTAAGTAGTGCTAGGATGTTGTTAGGCAATTGCTAGTTTGTTCTGAGGGGTTGATAGAGTATTGCTAGGTGATGGGTGGTTGCTGCGGTGCTAATGCTAACACTGTGTCTACACTGGATGTGACCGTTGTTGCTTGCATCGCATCATGCCACAACAGCTAGAGGCTGTCTATACTGGACGTGACAAACCGACCGTTGCAAATCATCTGTACTTTGTTTCAGCATGTCATAAATAAAACGAGACATCAGTTTACTGTTGGGGGTTTGTCGTGTCGTGTCGCACGATGTAGACAGCATCACTGATAATAATGGGTTCTATTGTCTTTTGTCATGTCGTGCCAATTGAATCTGGTGTAGACACGGTGTCAGGCGTTAGATTATTAAAGGTGGTTGCTAGGGTATTGCTAAGCGGTAGTTAGGTTGAAAGTCATTGGTGGTTGCTAGGATGTTGTTAAGCGGTGCTAGGGTATTGTTATGGAAATGTTAGGGTGTTCTGAGAGGTCAACAGGTAATTAATAGTTGCTGCATGGTTTCTAGGGTGTTGCTAGGCAGTTGCTTGGATATTGCTTTGCAGATGTTAGGTAAAGCAATGTTAGGATGTAGTTAGGCAGTTGCTTGATTGTTTCTGAAGGGTTTGCTAGGGTATTGCTAGGTAATGGGTGGTTGTGTGTTAGCTTACATGAGACATTAAGACATTGCTAGGATAGTGTAGGTGCTTATTAGAGTGTTAGCAGTGCTAGGGCATTGTTATGCAAATGCTAAGGTGCTCTGTTTTGTTGTTAGGCTAGGTGGTGGCTGGTTGCTGAGATGTTGCTAGGTGGATGCTAGATTTCTATGGTGTTCTGGGTGATAACTAAGGCATTGCTAACTAAGGCATTGCAGGTAGTTGTTAGGCTGTCCTAAGTGGTTACTATGGTGTTGCTAGAGTTTTCTAAGAGGTTGCTAGGGCTAGGTTGTTATGCAGGTAAACCTCACTTCCCTGGCCTGAATAGGTGCACTAGCGACTGACGCTAGAGGTTGCAGTCTTTAGCATCCTTGTTAGCACACCCACTTCCCATGCCGGAAAGGGTGGTTTGAATCCCACTCTGAGCGGGTTGAGTAGAACCAGAGAGATTACATTGGTGCCGTGACCCGGATGGGAGTGAGATTTAGGGGGTGAAGGCTGCAGTTGGTTTGAACCCCACTCGAAGTGGGTTGGGTAGAACCAGAGGGGTTACACTAGGACAATGTTTCTCAATTCCAGTCCTCGTGTACGACTGCTCTGCATATTTTTCTCTTAACACACCTGATTCAGATAACCACACTGTAACCTAACACAGTGTTCTTTGCTCCCTACTCCCTGAGCACGAGAAATCCAATGAAGTGACTTAATATGTAAATAAATACCTCTGTAAATAAATACAATTAAATTCACGTCTTGCACACTCTAATGCCCTTGGAATGGAACATATATGCTCCCTTCGAACTGGAATCATAGCGGAATATCCTGTGATGTCCACTTCGCAGGGCACTTACGGTTGAATAGAAAAAACATCTGAAGCGATAAGAGAAACATACAAAATGTGCAGAGCGGTGATATGCGAGGACAGGAATTGAGAACCACTGCACTAGGATATTGCTAGATGTACACTTGGGTGCTAAAGTGGATGCTAGGGTGTTTTGTTTGGTCACTAGGGTGAACTTGCACACTATATGTATGCATTAAGAGCGCATGTAGCTCACCTGCATGCGGTAGAGGTCCTCCGGGTGCTCCATCATACTGTCCATCAGGATGAGCAGGTTTCCCGTCTCACTGGAGGTGTGAGAGGAGAGAGAAGAGGAGGAGTGGCGGACAGAGCCCAACACATTCAGAGGGCTAGAGATAGACAGAGAGAGAGAGAGAGAGAGACAGGGGAGGAGAGGGATAGGGAATATAGGGGTAGAAAAGAAAAGCAGGAGAAGTGGAGAATGGGGAACACATGTATGGATGAGGAAAATCAATCAAGATGAAGAAAAGAGAGATTGTAGGGTGGTAGAACACAGGCAGCCATGCAAGTATGAACGAAAGAAGGAAGAAAAAGACAGAATAAATAAGAAAGAAAGAGGAGAGTAAAGCATGTACACAGAAGGATGTCAAACATACGTGAGGAAAGTGACAGAAGAGAAAGAAGGAGAGAGAGGAACAAACAGAGACATGAGAGAGACGTGGCGGAGCTGAAGCTAGTGTGCTCAGAGTGGGCAGCATGAGCGCGTACGTGTGTTTATGAGGAATACACGGTCAAGGAGTGTTTGTGAAGAGAGAGGAAGGGCTGTGTCTACAGAGAACAGGAATCTCTCTCTATAACCCACATATATGTGTGTAGAACACATAGACTACACAAATTCATTACAATGTGATATATGCAGTACAAGGCGCCACATAGGAAACAAGTATTATATGGAATAAAAATATATGGAATAAAATCCTGAATATACATACACAATTTGGACCAAGGTTTTTATTGTTAACTAAAACTATTAAAAATAGTTTTCGATATTAGATGAAAAAAAAAATCTATTTCATAACATAAACATAAATAAACTACCGAAAATGACAAAACAACATCAAATTACTAAAACTAAAACTGAAATTAAAACTAAAATATAAAAATATAATAAAAGCTAATTCCAGAAAAGTTGGGACGTTTTTGTAAAATGCAATAAAATCAAGAATCTGTGGTTTGTTAACTGCCTTCAACCTTCATTTAATTCACAAAGGTACAATTATGTTTTCACTGACCAACTTAAATGTATTTTGTAAATATAAACAATTTTTTTATTTCATTTTTTTTTTATTTTGACGGCTGCAACACACAAGTTGGAACAGACCACAGTCCACAATAAGCTGGTGAATTGGCAATAGGTCAGGTCTGTGAAATATAGCCACATGGGCTCGGGAGTACTATGGAAAAATGTTGTCACTCTGTCGCTGCATCAAGAAATGCAACTTGCATCAAGACGCCAGCGAGTTCTCTGGGCCCACCCGAGCTCATTTTAGATTGTCCAAAAGACTGAAAATGTGTGCTGTGGTCAGATGAGTCCACATTTCAGCTTGTTTTTTGGGAAAACGGACATCAAACTGTCAGTCCCAAAGACGAAAGGGACCATCCAGACTTCATTCAGTACAGGTGCAAAAGCAAATGTTTGTCGTAGTATATGGGTGCAGCAGAGCAAATGGCATGGGTGACTGAAATATGTGCGAAGGTACCATTGACATGGAGGCATATATTGGAATTGTACAGAGACATATACTGCCATCAAGATGACATCTTTCATGGGAAGTCCATGGTTATTAGATCAAGACAATGCCAGGTCTCATTCTGCATGTGCTACAACAGCGTGGTTTCGTAGACACATGTGGATGTGACTGACTGGCCAGCAGATCTGTCTCCTATTGAAAATGTATGGCCCATCATGAAAAGGAGAATCAGACAACGACGATCACAGACTTCTGGGCATCTAAAGTCTTGTATAAAGCGAGACTGGGCAAAAATTTTGCTTGCAAAACTTTAAAAATTAGCATCCTTATTTCCCAGATGATTAAAATGTATATTTTAAAAGGAAAGGTTATTTGACAGTGGTAAACATGCCTCTGTCCCAACTTTTTTGGAGTGTGTTGTAGCCATCAAAATTTGCTTATATTTACAAAAGAAAATTAAGTTGGCCAGTGAAAACATTGGAAATTTTTCTTTGTACTTTAGTCAATTAAATAAAGGTTAAAGAGAATGAACAAATACAATTTTCTTGATTTTATGTAATGTCACAAAACATCCCAACTTTTATGGAATTGGGGTTGTGTATATACACACACACACGCGCGCGCACACACACACACACACACACACACAACCCCAATTACAGAAAAGTTGGGATGTTTTGTACAAATCAAGTATATACAAATTATACAAATTAAGTATCTAATGAACATTTTATATTATACTCATATTTTTATTATTTTTTTTATTTCATAGATTGAATTACCTAGATATATAAAATAAACATAACATGAACAGGTTCCATATTTATTTATTTTTTGGCACCGCATAATGCTATTATATCTCATAAAATAATTGTAGTGCTATTATTTCTCATCAATATATATATATATATATATATATATATATATACAGTGGGTACGGAAAGTATTCAGACCCCCTTCAATTTTTCACTCTTTGTTATATTGCAGCCATTTGCTAAAATCATTTAAGTTAATTTTTTTTCCTCATTAATGTACACACAGCACCCCATATTGACAGAAAAACACAGAATCGTTGACATTTTTGCAGATTTATT
>NW_015557089.1:267557-272421 GCF_001515605.1 Sinocyclocheilus anshuiensis | reverse complement strand
TATATATATATATATATTTTTTTTTTTTTTATTTTAAAAATTATAATAAAATATAATACTAAACTAAATAAAAAAGTTTGTCAAGTCAAACCTTGATGCTGGCTTGAGAACCCTGACCACAAAGTTTGAAGTAGTTATACAAGCTTGAAGTCTGAAGACCAGTTTAAAGTTTAAAACTAGGCAATTGCTAAGAAGTTGCTTAGAGTGATTGCTAAAGAGTTGCTATGCAACTGCTAGTATGTTTTATGTTGCTAGCATGTTTAAGCTAGTTGCTAGGAAGTTACTAGGGTGTTCTTGGTCATTGCTTAGGAAGTTGCTAGGGTGCTTTTTTGGGGGGTTGCTGGGCAGCTGCTAGGGTGTTCGTGGTTGATACAGTGTTGCTAGGCAGTTACTAGGGTGTTCTTGGTGGTTGTGAGGGTGTTGCTATGAAGTTCCCAGGATGCTGTAGGTGATTGCTAGGGTGTTGTGAATGGTTGATACAGTGTTGCTAGGCAGTTACTAGGGTGTTCTTGGTGGTTGTGAAGGTGTTGCTATGACGATGCTTGGCAGTGGCTAGGGTGTTCTGAGCAGTTGCTATGCAATTGCTAGTATGTTTTATCATGTTGCTAACATGCTAGTTGTTATGCGATTCGGGCTTTCTTCGGTGGTCGCTAGGGTGCTGCTCTGCAGTTGCTAGGGTGTTGCAGGTTGACAGATAAGCCAACATAGCTGCAATAAAACTAAAATGCATTTTGATTTATCTGGGTCTGTATCTACATTTTGATTATTGGGGCAGAAAATTAATCAAATTCCTGAGAAGCAGATGTGAGGTCTCACATGACAGAGGCTGCTCCTCATCATCTGGAACTGATCGATCAGCTTCTTGTGCAGGGGACGCATTTCCGGATGCACCAGTTTCTCGTGGACGGCCAGACCCACTCCGAGGACATGAACCTGTGCGGTTTATTCAATAAGAACCATTATCTGATGTTTATAAATCTCTTCTGAGTGGTTAAAATGAAGACGTTCTGGAGGTGCTCACCTGTTCCTGCATCAGATCCTTGAGTTGGGTGATCTTCTCCGTATCCTCCGGGTGACTGCTAATGTACTCTTTATCGAAGAACGCCTGGCATAGAAACACAGTCGACAAACTTATTATGAAACCATACTTTTGGATGAAGACTGAACTGTTGATGTTCATGCATTTGGGCAACAAAAAGCTTGTCAGCTGAACATGAAGAAGCGGCTCTGCTAGTGTGAGCTTTCTAAAGCACAATAAACGTCTCTGCCAAGAGAAACAATGTTCTTTTCAACACTTCTAAATCACATTTGGTCAAGTTTGCACTGACTTCCTGGTATCTAGCGATTCCTCCGTTGACGGCGGCGTCGATCACCCCGTTGAGGCACATGCTGAGCAGGTTGATGTTTCCGTGAAGCTGCTTGTGCTGGTACTGACTGATCAGGGTGCGCAGCTCCTGGTTCTTGTTCTCCACCACATATATGGCATTCTCCAGTGGACTAACTTCAACCTACAGTGCAGGACACACACGAGGTAAACACAGGCACTCTGAATGTATGTTACAATTTCTGTTCAGTAAATCTGTACATATATATTGACATTATTATAAAACTATTATCCAGAATTTAGTGATTGAGTAGTATTTAAAAGTATATTAAGACATGTTTAATATGTAAACTCATGACTTCATGAAAGTAATTTTTAAAGTTAAAATTGTCGGTGTAAATTGAGTTTAGTGTTTGGGTAGTATAAATTTAAATGGAATAGAATAATTATTTATGCAAAATCATATTAAAACATTCTATATGTAAATTCATGACTTGATGAATGTTAACTTTTTAATTTAATATGATTTTTAATTGAATTTTAGTTTTTTATTTATTATCTTTTTTAAGTTAAAATTTTAACTTTAAGTTGAGTTTAGTGTTTGGGTTTTTTATTTATTTAATTATTTATGCAAAATCATATACTGTCATTCTGTTACACTGTGGAAGCTTCTGTCACGAAAACAAATTCCTCGTATGTGTAAACATACCTGGCAATAAGGCTCATTCTGATTCTGATTCTGATTTGATTGGACACATATTTGGAAACGCCCATGAGTGCATGATGAATCATCAATATCTTTGGCCCATTTTCCTAAAAAAATGTCAGATTGTAGGTATAAAATAATATTTCAATTACCTCAAACTAACAGACTTGGGCTAAAAGCCACGTTGAGGCACATGCTGAGCAGGTTGATGTTTCCGTGAAGCTGCTTGTGCTGGTACTGACTGATCAGGGTGCGCAGCTCCTGGTTCTTGTTCTCCACCACATATATGGCATTCTCCAGTGGACTAACTTCAACCTACAGTGCAGGACACACACGAGGTAAACACAGGCACTCTGAATGTATGTTACAATTTCTGTTCAGTAAATCTGTACATATATATTGACATTATTATAAAACTATTATCCAGAATTTAGTGATTGAGTAGTATTTAAAAGTATATTAAGACATGTTTAATATGTAAACTCATGACTTCATGAAAGTAATTTTTAAAGTTAAAATTGTCGGTGTAAATTGAGTTTAGTGTTTGGGTAGTATAAATTTAAATGGAATAGAATAATTATTTATGCAAAATCATATTAAAACATTCTATATGTAAATTCATGACTTGATGAATGTTAACTTTTTAATTTAATATGATTTTTAATTGAATTTTAGTTTTTTATTTATTATCTTTTTTAAGTTAAAATTTTAACTTTAAGTTGAGTTTAGTGTTTGGGTTTTTTATTTATTTAATTATTTATGCAAAATCATATAAAAAATATTCAATATGTAAATTCATGACTTGATGAAAGTTAACTTTTACATTTTTAATTTAATATGATTGATTGATTTAATTTTTAAGTTAAAATTGTAACTTTAAATTGAGTTTAGTGTTTAGGTAGTACAAATTTAGATTTGTAAGTTTTTATTTATTTAATTATTTATGCAAAATCATATTACAAATATTCAATATGTAAATTAATGACTTGATGAAAGTTAACTTTTAAATTTTTAATTTAATATGATTGATTGATTTAATTTTGAAGTTAAAATTGTAACTTTAAATTGACTTCAGTGTTTGGGTAGTCTACATTTATATAAGAGTTATTGTTTATTTAATTATATATGAAAAATCATATTAAAACATATTTAATATGTAAATTCATGACTTAATGAAAGCAATTTTAATTAAAAATGTTAATTTTTTTTATTTAAACTAAGCTCGTGTACATTTAAACTAGAGATTATTTTACTTAATCAAGCAAAAACCATGTAAATTCATGACTTCATTAAAGTTGCATTTTTAAATTAAAAATTTGAAAGTTACTTTTTAAAATTAAATTTGGTTTAGTGTTTGAGTAATATAAATTTCAATAATTTAATTATTTATGCAAAATCATAAAAAAAAAAAACACGCATTGTGTTGGACAGCTGCCCATGAGGCTATCAGCTCCAGATGATTGACTTTGAGATTTAATAAACAGACTAAAATGGTGGCCTCATTATGTTGATGATACATTCAGCTTTTGTTTGGATGAGTCACCCACCAGCTCACGCTTATCCACCTCAAACCAGCGGGAGATGCCAGGCAGAGGGTGGGTAAGGATGAGTGTTGTCCGCTCGATCCAGAGACTCTGAGAAAACACACACATGATGCAACTTCAGCCTACGCCTGGTGTTAAACTCATTTATCCACTAGTGTTCCTAGAGAAGAACTTCAAATTCACCTTAAATTCATTGTCCTTGTCTTTCGGGCCCTTGTGGAAGGGCCGGTCGTAACGGAAGCGCCGGACATTATTGACTCTGTAGAAGCTCTTGATGCGGTCCGGCACGCGGTCCATCTGCAGCACATCAATGTTTTCTGAAACTGGAGTCACAGCGTAGATCTGGAGGTCTATGGAGCTTTACATGAAGGACAAACAGCTACTATATTACAAACAAGCAGTTTAAAAGCATAGAAAACCCTAAAAAAAGAGCACAATTGTCTATAATTTTTCAACTTAATTAATTTATTTCTGTGCAAAGCAAAAAAAAAAAGATATTTTGCAGAGTGTCCAAACTACTCATTTACTTACAAGTGGTATAGACTTTTGGACAACAAAAAAGAATTGTACAAATTAGAGTTACATTTTTAAATTAGAATTTTTAAAGTAAAAAAAAAAAACACAAAACAAAAAAAATGATCTTATTAGAGTGAACGATACTATACACTACCGGTCAAAAGTTTGGGATCAGAACGATTTTTAATGTTTTTTACAGGAGTTTCTTATGCTCATCAAGGCTGCATTTATTTGATCAAAAATACAAGAAAAAAAAATATTGTGAAATATTATTACGATGTAAAATAACGTTTTTCTATTTTAATATACATTAAAATCTAATTTATTTCTGTGATGCAAAGCTGAATTTTCAGCATCATTTCAGAATGATGATCCTTCAGAAATCATTCTAATATGCTGATTTATTATTATTCATTATTATCATTATTTATTCAGCATTATTTATTCAGCAAGGATGTGTTAAATTGTTAAGAAGTGATAGCAAAGATTTATATTGTTAGAAAAGATTTATATTTTGAATAAGTGCTGTTCTTTTAAACTTTTTATTCATCAAAGGATCCTGAAAAAAGTATTGCAGTTTCCATAAAAATATTTGGCAGCACAACTGTTGCCAACATTTATAATTCTAATAATAAATCAGCATATTAGAATGATTTCTGAAGGATCATGTGACACTTTATACTGGAGTAATGGCTGATGGAAATTCAGCTTTGCATCACAGAAATAAATTATATTTTAAAGGATATTAAAATAGAAACCATTATTTTATATTGT
>NW_015557089.1:267296-267537 GCF_001515605.1 Sinocyclocheilus anshuiensis | reverse complement strand
ATGAGCAGAAGAGACTTCTTTAAAAAACATTACAAATCTTACTGATCCCAAACTTTTGAACAGCAGTGTAGATATGTATGCATATATTATTATTGTCAATCGATGTGGCGATTAATTAATCTAATTAATCACATATTAATTGGACATCACATTTGGCTGAGAAATCACCCACAAAAGATAATGTCAATTCATGACTTCATGAAAGTTTAAATTTGAATTTTTAAAGTGTCTGGGTAGTATA
>NW_015557089.1:266731-267023 GCF_001515605.1 Sinocyclocheilus anshuiensis | reverse complement strand
AAATTTGAATTTTTAAAGGGTCTGGGTAGTATACAATTCAATTGAAGATTTTTTTTTTTTTTTTTTTTATTTACGCAAAATTATATTAAAACATATATAAATGTAAATTCATGACTTCATGAAAGTTACATTTTTAAGTTAAAATTTCGTTTAGAGTAGTATAAATGTAAATTAGAGATTTTTATTATTTTGTATATTTATTTATTTTTTATTTATTTAAACAAAAATCATTTAAACAGAAATACATTTTATTTAAACAAAATAAAAAAAAAATATTTTCGTATACACAATA
>NW_015557089.1:262197-264247 GCF_001515605.1 Sinocyclocheilus anshuiensis | reverse complement strand
ATAAATTATATTTATATAAATATATAAATGAATTTATATATAAATTCATTTCCTTATCCCCCTTTCCGTTATAAGACCCCTAAACTTATTATGGCGAAGGATACACTGGGCATCACCCTGTAAAATCCCCTCATCTGGTTGATTTGGGTGCTGCATGGCGATAGCTTGTGGAAATTCTCCCAGCATTCTTTGCTGAAAGGCTTCGAGTCTCTCGTAGTCAAGCCCTCGACAGACAAACTCCTTATTCTGTGTAGAGAGAAAGAAAAATCCATAAATAAATATATACTATTTAATTTATTGTTGTTTTTTCATTATATATTTATTTTAAATGAAAAAGCAATCCCTTAATTTAATCTTTACAATTATTACAAACAAACAGAGCATGTAAATATCGCAATAGCTCACCCTGAGGAAGAAGGGAAACTTCCGGCCATAAAATCCCACCCTGAAGAACTCCGGCTCTAGTCGCTGCTGCTCCATGATGTTGTCATAATATGCTGCCTCCATTTTCTGTAAAGAAAGACGGAGCTAAATATTCACACAGTGTTGACCTCCTTCTGCGCATAATACATAACAGTACATTAATAGCTGCGCAGTCCACTCAAAGTGCTGTTATATAATCTCTATTCATATACAGTATTCACATTTAAGAAAAATAACATCAAAAAGCACTGACCCGTATCCAGCTGAGACTCTGATAATCGTACAGGGACTCGTACTGGAAGGCTAGTTCACGGCACGGCGGGATGCCGTACTCCCAACACTGAGAAAAGAACAAGAACAGGACAGCATATGCAGTTTAAAACTAGATTTGCATTTCTAGATAAGAAACTCCATCAGTTCTGGCATGGCAAGTTTTAGACAGGTTTATAGAAAGAAATGCCACATTACACTTAGTTTGCACCTTGTTTTCTGACAGGTGTGAATTAAAGGGAAAGTTCATCCAAAAATGAGAATTCTATCATCATTTACTCACCCCCAAGTTGTTCCAAACCTGTACAAGTTTCTTTCTTCTGTTGAACACAAAAGAAGATATTTTGTTTGATAGATAATGGTAAGTAAATAGTTGCTGGTAGCCTTTGACTTCCATAGTATGAAAAAAAATACTATGGAAGTCAATGGCTACCCTCAACTGTTTAGTTATCAACATTCTTCAAAGTATCTTCTTTTGTTTTCAACCGAAGAAAGAAACTCATAATAGGTTGAAAAATTAATTTAAACTACAGTTATATTTTGAATGTTAAAAATGTTAAATTTGACATGAAATAGAAATTAAAAACTCTTTTCTAAACGCATATTACAAATGTTTCATATACATTTTGCACTGGTACATTTTTTGACATTCCACTCCCACTTCTCAACATCCAATCAAAAATCATTGCACAGAACCAAGTCCCGCCCTATATTTTTGTCCTTTTCGAAAATCTGTTATATTTGCATGTATGTAACAATACGGAAGAAAAGATCTATCGCTACTTCAGTTTCATTGCAACTTTAACCCTTTCCCTGCCATTGACGAGCTATCTAGTCTTTTACAGGAAAACGCTTCCCCGCCAAAGACGAGTTTTTACGGCTTTTCGTGTTTTCACTGTTATACATTAGGGGGTGCTATTACACATCTTCTGAACGAGTACAAAACCTCCCGAACAAAAACAAATGTGAACAGGACGGAGGAACTAGCGATCTCTTAAAGGGGTCATATGATGCTTTTTTAAAGATCATTATTTTGTGTATTTGGTGTAACAGAATATGTTGACACTTTAATGTTCAAAAAACACATTATTTTTCAAATACTGTACATTATTGTAGGTCCTCTATGCCCCGCCTCTCTCAAACGCTTTGTTTTCTACAAAGGCCCTCCTTCCGACAAGCGCAGTCTGCTCTGATTGGCCAGCTGACCCAGTGCATTGTGATTGGCCGAACCCTGCAAGCACTCTTCGGAAATGTAACGCCCCTTACCATAATCGCGAGCGTCAGCTTTCAAAATAAATGTAAAGACAGTAAATAATGTCATTAGTTTTACCATCAGTTCAAGCCCGAAAGGGGAACA
>NW_015557089.1:258963-259237 GCF_001515605.1 Sinocyclocheilus anshuiensis | reverse complement strand
TCATTGCAACTTTAACCCTTCCCCTGCCATTGACGAGCTATCTAGTCTTTTACAGGAAAACGCTTCCCCGCCAAAGACGAGTTTTTACGGCTTTTCGTGTTTTCACTGTTATACATTAGGGGGTGCTATTACACATCTTCTGAACGAGTACAAAACCTCCCGAACAAAAACAAATGTGAACAGGACGGAGGAACTAGCGATCTCTTAAAGGGGTCATATGATGCTTTTTTAAAGATCATTATTTTGTGTATTTGGTGTAACAGAATATGTTGAC
>NW_015557089.1:242051-258422 GCF_001515605.1 Sinocyclocheilus anshuiensis | reverse complement strand
TAGAGAGAGCACATAGACTTTTCAGTGCTTCAGATCTTAACAGTGAGGGAAAGTGACATCATTTCCTGTATCTTACATAGTTGTGGGAGATAATTCCACTAATTTAAAGGCAAAGTATGGTATGGTAACAGAGTTGACGCAAGATTTACGGACACACATTTTTATAAGAAAAAAGTTATTTTTTTTAAATAATGTTGTAGAATTAGGTAAATGACTCTTTAGGGCTTTTATAAATAAAATGAATGAAATATTACCAAAAGAAAAGTACAATAAAATATTTTGATTACACAATGATACATGATGGAAAAAATGCACTGATTAATTCGGACAACAAGAAATCATGATTTTCAGCTATTTAAGACACTTTTTGCAAAAAATATAATATTTTTATGGACTGTAACATCTTGTAATTCATAACAATGAGTAACACAGTATTAAAATAATTAAAAATATAACCATTTGAAAAAAGCAGAAAAAAAATAATGACTTCGGACACCAAATGTACCTACAATTTTAGAATCACTCATATGTCTGTGCAAGCTTTGGAGGTATTGATGGAAGCGATTTACTGGATTTATGCTTTGATAATTGTACTGAATATTATCCAGATGTAGTTTTTGATAAAAATGTGATTTTCCTCTTACTTTTGCTCAAAATTATGCATTATGAGACCTACCTATATTCAAGTGTTGATAAAAAAGAATGCTTTAAGCTAGAATAAAACTTTTTTTTTTTTTTTTTAAGTAGAGGCTCGGATCTTTATTATGGTGTATTGCATATTCAAATATTCATAAAGCAAAATATACTGGAGGCCATCAAATTTGAGTGAACATCATCAAAATTGCTGGCGGTGGCTGGCAACTTTTTTTCAAAAATGCTGGCGGGGAAAGAGTTAACAAGTCAATAGGGTTTTTTTTAACTTTTAAATATTATAATGAAAGTCAATGGGATCCATTGTCTCTTTTGGACCCCACTGACTTTCTTTATAAGGATTAAAAGTAAAAAAAATAAAAATAAAAAACTCCATTGCCTTGTTAAAGTTTCAATGAAATAGAAGAAACTGTAAATCTGTTTGCACTCAACATGGGCAAGTGAAATTCCAAATCCATTTTTCCTGTTGTCGGAAGTAGCACAAATGTGCAGAGTCAGGGTCTAAAATTAACACTCACTAAGTAAAACTGGAGTTGGCAAGCATATGAAACGGTTACTCACATGTTGGCTAGTAACTTTTTCGTTTATTAAATGTAATAATGCCTGAGAATGTGATATGTTTTAGCGCAATTACCAAATCCAAGACTGCTTTGCAATTATAAATACTGTATGTAATCTGTGAGCTTTTCACGTGAGCCACTCATGATAACAGCGTTTTCAGTGTCCCAGGGCGGTTCGCAGTAAGGCTGAAATTATCCACAAAAGTGTGAATGGAGGCTGTAAGTTAGCCATTTGCTTTAAAAACATTATAGACTAATCCTGCTTTAGCAACCAGTGCCGCTCACCATTTTTCAGAAAATCTTTTGCTCTTTTCTAATGTACGTCTGTGGAGGATCATTGTGTTTGGACCAATTGTCAATTGAATTTTATAGGAATTACTCCAAATTATGTTAAACCGTTGCTGAAACAAAGCAGCATCTGTAAATACCTTTCCCTTGTTGAAGTAGTGGATGACCTTACGACAGAGACCCTCTTTGCGATGCCATTCGCTCTGCGCAGGATAGTGCAGGAACTCCCGGAGGGGCCTTTCCTCCCAGTGGAGCAGCTCCCAGTACAGCAGGAGGGTAAACGCCGCCTCTGTGAGACACAACGGTTGATAAAGTTGAAATACTCTTTGAGTAAGGTACCTCCTTTTAGAGCTGGTAGAGCATAGTGCTAGCAACACAAAGGTCATGGGTTCGAATGCCAGGAAACATACAGTATGTAGTGATAAAATGTGTACTTTATAGGCCTTATGTAGCTCCGCCCCTTTTCAGCACTGCGCTTTTTCTCTTCTGTCTTCCAATTTGTATTTCCGCAGTGTGAAGGTAAAGTTGTACGAATTAATGAATGAACTGCTCGTTTTAAAGTCTTCCCGGTCTACTGACATTTCTTATGACATCCACTTCGAATATGCACATGGCAACGTTCTCTACAATAAGTCAATCCATTTCACAAGCGAATTACTTTTGACAGCAGTGCCATAGAAATATGCAGAGCTACTGCGAAAATGGAAGTTCAAAGACAAAATTCTAAAGATGACTGCACACTTGTTTCTTTGACGCATAAGGTCTATATGCACTATAAGGGGCTGTTAACACAAAATTTGTTTATATTCCATTGCACTGCTTTTCCATTGGTTTTCTATGTAAATATGTGCTATAAGGATCTTTGAGTGTTGCGTTTTTGTCTTTTGCAGCATCTCACTTATGAATTGGTGCTTTAAAAACGTGACGCTCAAGTTGCAATAATTTTAAAGGGATAGTTCACCCAAAATGAAAATTACCTCCTGATTTACTCACCCTCAAGCCATCCTAGGTGTAAATGACTTTCGTCTTCCAGACGAATACAATCGGAGATATATAAAAAAATGTGCTGGCTCTTCCAAGATTTACAATGGCAGTGAATGGCTGTTGAAATTTTGAAGTCCAATAAAGTGCATCCATCCATCATAAAAAGTGCTCCACACGGCTCCGGGGGGTTAATAAACGCCTTCTGAAGTGAATCGATGCATTTGTGTAAAGAAAAAAAAAATCTTATTTTAAACTTTATAAACCGTAATATCTAGCTACCGCTAACTGTCATACGAGAGAGTGGCGTTCCAGCAGATGACGTAGGACAAATGCATAGCGTAAGCTCCAGTAAGAGGTGACGAACGCGGAAGCGCAGAAGAGTGAGCAAAACAAAACACTGGTCATGTCTTACAAGTACAAAATATGGATTTGTAAAGAAAAATGTCAGAGGATTTCAATATAAGCCAAGAGGAGACTGGTTTTCCTTTGCTGTAAACAAAACTTGGTTCTTGTGAGTACGACAGTTAGCGAAAGCTAGAGATTAAGGTTTATAAAGTTTTAAATATGGATATTTTTCTTACACAAACGCATCGCTTCCCTTCAGAAGGCCTTTATTAACCCCTGGAGCCTGTGTGGAGTAATTTTTTATGATGGATTGATGCACTTTATAGGCTTTATAACAGCCATTCACTGCCATTTTAAATCTGGGAAGAACCAGGACATTTTTAATATAACTCCGAATGTATTTATCTGAAAGAAGAAAGTCATGTACACCTAGGATGGCTTGAGAGTGAGTAAATCAGGGGGTAATTTTCATTTTTGGGTGAACTTCCCCCTTTAACTTAAAAAAAAAAACACCTCTCGACCTAACATTTTTTTATTTTTTTATTTTATTTTATTTTTTCATTGCAATGCCCTGCGTCTTGTGCTTTTAAATGCAAAAACACATTCTGTGAATAATGCCTCACCTGTATAGTTTTCGGCCTGCAGGTGCATGTCGCACAGCTTGTGGATGTATCTGATGTACATCTCCTCCTTATTAATCTCCGACTTGTAGAAATTCTACAAAATGAGATCATATGACTTTTACTTTTACTTAGACATATACTTTTGTCTAATTGCAAAAATGCCACATTGCATATATTAGGCTGACAGTGGATTGAATAAAGGGTAAGACTCGCCAGCAGGTTAACAGTGCAACCGATCTTCTTGTTTTCTGTCTCATCACCTTTCATGCAATCTCTGCCGACACAAGAAACAGGAAGTCTCATTAGATACGCCCTCTGATGCCACGCCCACCGACACAAGAAACAGAAAGTCTCATTAGATACGCCCTCTGATGCCACGCCCACTGACCATATATGGGCCATATGATGCGTTTGCACTCAAAAATGAGAAGAACTTCGATTTGAATCTGTCTGGTTTCTATGCAGTTTACGAAGAGTTTTACATACAATTTATTGATTGCTAGATGCTGTGCAACAATAATGAGTTTTGGCTGAACATTTTACATGTCAAAAGTCAAATGGCCACTTCCTGTTTAAGTCAGCAGCCACAAAATAAACAAAAAACAAAATAAAATGACAAAAATTTTAACTATAATTAAAATGAAAACGAAAATATGTAAATAACAGCTAATTAAAAGCTGTTATTTATTTAACTACGGAAAATATTAATTATCCGTAGACACTAGAATGAGAGTTTTACCTGTAGTCCAGCAGTCTCTCCATGAGGCGCGTGACAGATGTGACGAAAGAGACGCCCGTCTCCCTCCAGGTCTCCTGCTCGATCTTCTCCAGCAGACTAGACATAAACAACACACACATATATAGAATTATTTAAGGGCACTTCATGGGCTGAAGGTAAAACAGGGGCTTGTAATGGAAGATCCGTTTTAATGGCATCTGACAGGTTGAACAGGGTTAGTTTCCTCTTACCTGGGGTACGGCCCAAACAGTTGAGTTCTAATAATCCCGCAGCACAAGGCAAATCAGAGACACTCAGGTTATAACAAGAGTACTTAAACAGCTGGATGTGTAGCTGTGTGTGTCAGTGGAGAAGGTAGAGGGAGTGTGTGTGTGTGTGTGTGTGTGTGTGTGTGCACGCACTTACAGCAAACTGAAGAGTTCTCTGTAATTCTCGTCTCCTTTGCCTTCAGACACCAGACTGTCCAGTTTGTCTATCAGTTCTGCCTCGACCTGCACCGTAAACATGAACTGAATTATGTGCTTATAATGAAACAGATCATAATGCTAAGTAATATTTCTTTATTAATATTATTTATGTTTTCAGAAATTAAATTGTTTTTGTCATTTGGTGCCACCCGAATTGCCAAGAATGGATGCTGATAAAAAACATTACATAATTACATAAATAAATACATTTTAAAAAATGTACTTTGTAACAGTGTTTTATTACGTAAATGTTACTTTTTTTGTGATTTAAACAAAAAGATAATAATAATATCATAACAAAATATTTTATTGGTTTTATTGTTGTTATTATTGAATGTAATAATAATAATAATAATATATTACATATTTTATTATATTAATTTATTTATATTATTTTTTTTCTTCAAAATGACATTATTTCTCAATTATTTCTCAAGAACAGCCTGAATATACAATAATTATTTCTTAATTCATTTTTTCATTCATTTTTTTTTTCATTATTGTTATTATTATTATCAGTTTTTTCCATTATTATTTGCCATTTACTATTATTTACCATTTATCATTTATGGTTACATTTAGAGTGAAAATAAATCATAATCATATTCTTTTGTTTCCCTGGAACATAACTCAGGTTAAGAGAAACAGAAAAAAATAGCCAAGAAAAGACAGAAAAGCAGAAGCAGGTATAATGGACCTGTTTGAAGTTGCCGTTCTTTCTCTGTTCCCAGTCCATCATATCGTGGAAGATGGGGATCATTATGTTTCGGACTTCATTTTGTGGTACAAGCGTCTACAAATTCCCTTTTTTTTTTTTTTTTAAATGGTGGCTCTTTATTGTTAAAACCTGAATGTCTGGGTTTATGTAACAAAGTGAGTGAGCTTTACATGACAGAACGAATCTGAAATCTGTTATTTTGAATAATATTAATAATGAAAAACCCTCTGAGTTGCAGCAACACCTTTTATTAGTTATGGGGGAATTTCTGCAGTGCAGTACCTTCCTCTAGCTCTAGAGGTCCGTACTGCTTTTCTAGAGGAAGTGGATGTTTGTGTTTGTGTTTCTGTGCGTGTGCAGAGAAATGCAGGAAAAAAGAATGAAACAGAGTCGAAAGACAGAGAGAGAATCAAAACGCTCACCCAAATTCTGCCACATGCTAAACAGCTCATAAGCCATCATGACCCTCATATCACCATACCTGAAAAGACAAGAAAAACACATTAAAAACTCCTCTAAACCCATGCAGGAATCTAAGACGACAAACAAACAGCATTTATTAAACACACTAGACTCAGAAGAACAGAAGAGCCACACGCTGGGCTGAAGATCACAGGCGTAAAAAGGAGAAGCAGAGAGATGAATCGACCCTCTCGACAAACTCACAGGGTGATCATCTATCTTGCATGCCGTGCAGAAGTCTTGCGCACATTTCTGCATCTAAGGCTTTTTTTGTATTTGAGTATTTGACCAATAACTGAAGGAACAGATATCTATTAATCATGAGATGTAGCTAGCCAGTAAAGAAGGAATACAAAGAGATGTTGCATGTACTCCAGATGGATTTAACATGGATTAGCCCACGCTACAATACTCAAATTATTATTTGTTTCATATTTAAAGAGTATCTGGGTTAAATACAACTTAAACTCTGCTGACAGCATTTGTGACATGACATTTGTGAAAGTAATTTGGAAAACTATTACAATCTGCATGCATTTAGAAACAATGACAGGTTGATTTCTTCGTAACGTCTTTAGACAATACAGTGTGTGAATGAGCAGGATCAAGTCTTACTTGTCAAAGACCTTCTTCCGCTTGGCTGGTGTCAGAGTCTCCAGCTGTAGACTGGGCTGGTTGATAAACAACACTGCCAGACTGAAGTACGAATTCCACACCTGACGGAAAAAGCAACACAAACCTTTAGTGATGCTACTGTGAGACTCTATGTGCTGCCACATTTCTTTAATAGAGATCTTGACAAAGTTTTGAAGGAGAATTAATATAATTCATGTAGCCAATAGCATTCCCTTGGATATACACAACTGATTGATTATTTGGTGGGCGTGTCTTCAAGAGTTCAAGCCCCTCCTCTTCCAGAAAGGAAGCCATGCCTCCCAATTATTTTCCATATCAAACTATTCTGAGCTATTGTTTGAACACTAATGGTAAGGTCACATTTACCGTTGCTCTGCACATTTTTGTCGACGAAATCCAGTATGCCCGTGAAATTGACCACACCTTAAGGGTGTCAATTGATATTTCAATATTCATGCTGTTATGACATGCGGTTTTAGCATGGCTTCACTAGTCAAACTAATCTACCTGTGATGATTAAGTACCTTAACCAGTTCAGACTGGATTCCGGATTTAAGATGCTCTACATTGACTTGAACACACCTATTGATTCTTGGGTGGGCATGTCCTAGTCCCCTCTTCCAGAAAGGAAGCCACACCCACCAATTATTTTGCACATGAAACTATTCTGTACTATTTTCTCCATACATTTTTGTTGATGAAATCCTGTAATTTCAATAGGAATCCACAGAAAAGGGAACTCTGCGAAAGATTTCTCAATGCAGATTTCGTAAAGGAGTCAGTTGGTCATGTGACATTGCTACGCTGACTAACAGAAATCTGGTTGTTTCAAATTGACTTCTGTGTGAGCTGTGCTTCATACATCTACACTATTGACTATAGACAATGGACCTTCTTTTGCCTGTGAAATTTAACCAAAATTTCAGTAATGTGACCATATCTTAAGGATGTCAATTGATATTAGTTACGATATGCTGAATAAGTTTTACATTGCTTCACTGGCCAAAGCGATCTACCAGTGTCTATTAACCATCCTAACCAGTTCAGATTGGATTCCGGATTAAAGTTGCTCCACAATGGTCTACTCTTTTTCTTTTTTTTTTTTTTAGGGGATATCCAGTGAAAACCCACACTGGTAGACAGGGCCATGTTTTTCTCTCAAAGATAACCTTCATTAATAATTCAGTAGATTTGAACTTTTCAGAGCCAGTCTCTCTGGTTAGTGGTACCATCTGTCTTGATCAAGGAGGAGAGCTTCATTAGAGTGGATTAGAGAGAGCCAAGAGTGTCCAACAGCAGGACACCATAAAGTCCCACATGAAGCACATTTGTGTACATGTGGAATGTGATATTCAGAAAATGGGACGTGTGTGGGTTTGAAAATTATGTTTATGTTTAATGTGTGTTTCAGTGCCAGGGAGTCTGTGGTTCATCACAATCACACACCTTAAAATCAAAGTCAGCATCTGTAAAGCTTTTATGAAGAGCAGGCGACAGATACTGAGTTGTGCTCACAATGATACTGCAAGAAAGAAAAGGTTAATTTTAAAAACAGAGTATAGTGTACAGTATAAATATTTGATGATCTTTTTTTTTTCTTCAGGATTTTTTGATGAACGGTCACATTTCATGCATCCATGCTGGAGAAAAATATTACTTTCTTTAAAAATAATAAAGTCTTTTTGACCACAAACTTTTGACAAGTAGTGTATATTTTTGCTTGAAAAGTGCACTTATGCTCTGTAAAAATAATATCTAATGCAATGACATTCATATTGAAAGTGACTTTACTGTCATTGTCAAGTAACTTTACAAGTACTAAAAATATGATAATTCCAGAGAAATACATTGTATTATACCATATATGTTATTAAAAAATGTTTATTCAAACCAAAACAATATGTTTTGAGCCAAAAAAATAAAAATCAATAAGGAAGGAAACAGGAATGAGGTAGAAAAGGGAAAAAATGGATCGATTCTCACTTGCTGGTCAGCAGTCGCATGACGTTCCAGTCACGTGGGAATATACTGAGCTTCATCAGGTTTCTGAATACACAGAAAATCTTCAGCAAGAACTCCTGCAAGAGATAGGATTGTATAAGCTGGGTTAGAAGAAAGTATTTTCACATTTAAAGCTTGATTTCTGAAATTTATGAGACGGTTCACCTTCAGCTCCTCTTTGCTTTGGAAGTTGTCCAGTAGGTGTTGAAAATGAATGTCTGACATCTGACGCAGGAGGGACAACAAGCAGGACACATACTCCCCCTGCCAATCAGAAAATGGGCAAGTCCTTGTGAGCCAATCAATCTGTTCATTTGGCAATCAAACAGCCAATCAAATGCATCCAAAGGGAGCGGGGAAGCAGAATGAAGGAGAGACGTGAAGACACTGTGGGATGAATTCACTAAACAGTTGTGGCACTTAGTCTCAGCCTCAGACGGCATGCCACAGACCGCCTACAGTCTGTTCACTAAATTTCTGATGCATATTACGCACAAAAATGAAAAGGCTGGCTGAAATCACCAGTTCTAATCTGACTAGCTGGCTTTACACAACTTTTTTAATCAGTTGATATAATTCACTTGTCAGTCCAAGTGGGCAGTTCTTGGCCAGTATAAACTCCAATGTGGACTAGACTTTATGTTGTTAGTCAAAAGTCTGGCAATGTGAGAGCATGGTATTTCAGCACAAAACTCTATTTCTGATTCACCAACCACCCACAATCCAATTAAAGCAGGCACAATATGCGTATTTATATTAGGTCATTGTCATTCTTCTTTGGGCAACCATTCCCGTAAATGCCATGTAAATGACGCTTTTTGTAGAATGTGACAGACTCACAAATGTCAACGTTTTTTTTCTTTTACCTGACACAATTAACATTAGTATCAGCCACAGAATATTAAAAATATTTCAGCAGTAGTTCATAAAACAATTATCAAATTATTTTAACTAGGCATGGATCCACATGGAGGATTAATTCATGCACTTTTTCTGCATTTTAAAGACCCAGGTGCTAAAACAACTCAGACAATGTTTGCAAATTTGTAATGCTAACAAAGGGTGCAGTTTATTCGAAGTGAATTCTCCCGTCTGATTAGACCATGCTTTCTTTTAACTACATATACACAGAGACATGATATTAGTTCTGCTGGGTTTAAGTTTATAAGCTATGTATGATGAATACATCAAAAATTAAACATTAAGCAAGCAAAAGTATATCAAAGGATGCAAACCCATACATCAGAGTACAGATCAGAGCATGTTTGCGTTGTAGTAGTTTACTGTTTATCTTAGCCTTCTGAGCAGGTGTTACAACAGTCTAAATGTAAGAGACGTAAGACAAACATGCATGGGTGAGTCTCACGAAACCTGTCATGAAAGATCAGGGTCAAATTTCATGCAACAATGAAAATAATTAAGACATTTTGCATTTAGATTTTGCGTAAAGAAAATTACGCCAAAGAAAGTAATGGTCCTAAACAGAAGCTTCATTTTCTTTTGTCCTTAAAATGTGCATTTTATGTGCAGTTTTCGTGAAATTCACCCGCATGAAGACATACTGTATTATGTGTGAGTCAGTGAGTGAGTGAGTGTGAGAGACGTAATAAACACAGACATGAACATGAACATGAACGAGAGAGCGAGAGAGAGAGAGAGAGAGAGAGAGAGAGAGAGAGAGAGAGCAACAGTGATTACTTTTCTATTTAAGTTACAGTAATTGTCAGATATCCAAATATAAATACACCCGTTTTGTCAGTTTAACACGTTAATTTGGTATGATTCATGTTGGAGCTTGAGGCAGATCTATTTAGACAATTTTAATGTTATCATTAAATATGAATTTCTTTATGAAGAAAATTAATGTGATTTTACTTTCAGAACCTGACTGTTGTACTCTGTAGTAAGAAAAAGAAGAGTTCCAGAAAGATGCTGGGAAAGAAACAGAAGATGAAGAAAAGATCTCAGTAGGGATGCAGCCAAGCAGGTGGAGGAGAAGAGGGATGGAGGGAAGGAAAGAAGTAGAATATCAGATTTGTTAGTTACTAACAGTGATCTCAGCCGTGCACTGTGGACAGCGCTGCCCTCTTACCGCCTCCTGAGACTGAGATTTACTCATGATGGCCAACAGCGTCTGTAACAACACATCCAACAAACTCTCCACCATCATCTCTACCTCCTCCTGCACAGAGCTCTCCTGCAGACAGGAAAAGAGAAACATCGTCTCCTTAACCAAAGTCATAAGTGGGATGTTCAAAATTTTGATGACATGCACATTGACAAAAGTGTACCAGTGAGCTGCTTTTAATAATGGAGAAAATGCTGCTCAGGATTCCCGAGCAGATCAGAAGCTCCTTCTGTTGCCGCAGATGCAGATGAATGTGATGGAGAACAACAGGAAGGAGAATTCTCCTTGATTCTGTGTAAACAGACAGAGAGAGGTTATTAACTCAATTCACCTGATTAAGATTTCAGACATTTACACTGTCATAAAAACATGTGCAAAAATGATACCTTTTAGAAGTACAACAGCTTGTCACCGTGGCAGTACCCATAAAAGGGACAACTTTGTACCTTGTCTAACTATAAAAGGTGCATATTAGTTCCTTAGAGTAGTAATATGTACCCTTAAGGTACTACTAGGGGTAAATAAGGCACAAAGATGTCCCTTTGAGAGTACTGCCCCAATGACAAGCTGTTGTACCTCTAAAAGGTAAAATTTTACACATTAGAGAGTGAAACAATTCTTTAAGAAACACCTGGGAAGGAGAAAAGCCTGCTATCCACTGTCCGAGCAATGGACTGCAGCTTAACCACATCCATGGACTGACCGATGTGGACCGTACTAGGCATGCTACCCAGAGTTCCTCTCACAAACTCTGCCACTTCCTGTACTGTGAACATCTGGAGGAGCTCGTCAAAAATTGCTGGGAAAGAGTTGAGTAGGGCAGCCTGAAAATATGGGAAGAGACCAGAGAAAGAAAGGTTAACTTTTGCAATTTGGTCATCGTTTGTGTTCCCCTTCAGATTAAACAAGATATGTAGGCCCTGTTGGCCAAAGATGGGATGGACATCATCCACAGAGCAAGAGACGAAGTAACAGTGAGGCTTCGTCAGCACCTCATGGTTACTTGGTAGATTAGAGATTCAGTCAATTCAATTTTTTAAGAAGATGCCAAACAAATGAGAGATCACCTCCTGGAGACCCACTGTGCAACAGAGCTTAGCTCAAACGCTAATCAAACAAACCTAAACCAACTAAGCAAGGTCTTCGGTCACTTGACAATTACAGGCAGGTGGGTTGGAGTAGGTTGGAACTAATCTTTGCAGGACAGTGTGTCTCTGGGAGCAGGGTTGGAGACCACTCGGTCACAGTCATAGTCAAAAACCTTGGACTTGGCTATTCCTTAATTCAAAGGTCCATTACATCTCTTGCTTCTGAGGACTTCCCATACCCACTTTGCTCATCAGCCCAATAATACGATCCACTGCAGGCAAGGTGATCTCTGGTCCCCGGTTCAATGCCACTGAAGATCAAAGGTGAATCATGTGGGCGTTTGGAAGGATTTGACTTTGTGCAGGATAAGATTTGGTGTCAAACACAGCAATCAAAACCAAGAAACACATCAAAGAATCCAGTGGAAGATGCACTGGAAGCATAGAGAACCATTTGTTGGTGTTGGTCAGTTTGTTTGGGTTGTTGGTTCATGTTGTGGTCTGGTGTTCTGGAAAGGTACTGAGTGGTTGTATGTGATGGTAGATGTTTTGTGCTTTGGCATTGGGTTGGGTTGTAAGAATCCAGTGGAAGATGCACTGGAAGCATAGAGAACCATTTGTTGGTGTTGGTCAGTTTGTTTGGGTTGTTGGTTCATTGTTGAGGTCTGGTGTTCTGGAAAGGTACTGAGTGGTTGTATGTGATGGTAGATGTTTTGTGCTTTGGCATTGGGTTGGGTTGTGAGGGAATCTCCATTCTATTACTGTGGGGCAATTCAACAAGCTGCATCTACTTACACACAGCTGAGAGGGCCGTGGGGAATTACAGCTCAACGGCTGCAAGCAGTTGCCCTGGTTGGTAGTGGCTTGTCCTGTAGTTGGCTGGGTACCCTAGGGGGTACAATGAGGTTGGGCAGGATTGGGTCAAGATAAAGGGCAGGGATGGGAAAAGTCCACAAACGTACAATATGGGACAATTCAGGAAAATATTAAGTCAACAAAATCCAAAGAAGACTAAATCTTCATTAAACCATTTGTGCAAGAATTGTGGGCAGGATGGACTGTACTGTGTTCAGACATTGATTAATCAAAGTACAGTCAATTTTTTTCCCTAGGTTCCGGGTGGATCCAGAATTTAATGATGCTTTGATGGAGGCATGAATGATAAAATATGGTGGTGACAGAAGAAGCCATGTGTAAGAAAAGCTTTGTGAAAGAGTTCAAACATAACCTAATGAAGATGTACCTTGAAAATAATCAAACATAAACATCAATAGTGAAAGAAATGTCACATTTTCCTGTACAAACACTATCGTTAACTAAACGAAAGTGACTTATAACGAAATACATCATTCTACAAACCCCAACCCTTTACACAAAAACTGGTGAAAAGTAAAACATATCTAGTTATCAGATCATCATAGTAACTTGGGGGAGAGGAGAGCTAGTTTGACACAGAACCCCTCAGAAACCACCCACAGCATCCTAGCATCATAGGGACAATTACCATTCACACCATCTTCAGACAATGTAAAAATCTAGTGACTAATGATACTACAATATCTCAAGATCTTGTTTTGGTGGCTTTCTTTGTTGGTGTCTGTCGATTTTCATCCTAAATCCTCTTGTCTTGTGTTCTTCAAATCTGACACCTACAGAACATTTCACATCTACTTCACTGAGCAAACAATCTGAAGCGAGCAGATATCTTTACTTAAACATACTCCTGCTGCCTTCAGGAAAAACCTTGTTTTGTCTGATCGCAACTCGCTCTATCTAAGAAATTATTTCACATGATTTTTCTTGAGATGGGGCTGTCTAAACAGCTTAGATGTGCAACTTCTTTAGGGCAGAGATAGACAGATGCATCAATCTCATAGAAGACTAAACAAACCTGGGCCTCAAGGAAACAGCTTTGATCTTGGGTCAACAACTGTGAATTTGGACATCAGCAAGTCGTTACAACTCGATCCTTTCATTTTCAAACACATTAGACCACCTTGATCTTTTGTCATTTTCGCTTAGTTCCTCAATTAAACCAATGTGAAGTTTAAATTGATAAATTCATTCATATAAAAGTGCGCATTAACAAACCATTCATCCATTACTTCCCACTCCTAGTAATTTAGGCTTTTTATTTTTGACACAGTTATTCTTATATATCAGATTGTTTCTTTAGGTAGTATCTCCTTACAAATGGAAATGTTCATAAACATGAAATGTGGACAGTTTTTGAGTTTATATCTGACCTGGGTAAAAATGAGTGTCTCAGAGCTGCGGCTGTCCAGACTGAGCACGAAACGGATGGATTGGAAAAGCTCCTGGATGCTGGCCCGAAATTGGTCCTCCTCCATCCCACAGGTGGCCCGGGAGTAGAGGATCCGTGACTGGATGATGAATTTAAACAGGTACTCTAGAGCCTGGAAGATTTACATTTACTATAAAATGTCTTTAAAACACATCAAGTACAATCAATACGGACAATCCCTGTGCTTATACCTTGAAGACAAATGAAGAAAGTTAAAAATTAAAAAAAAAAAAATTCACATTTTATCACTTAACTCGGGTGCTAATGAAACTAAATACTTACAAAAAAAAACTTTTTTTTCTTCATAAAATTTCATTTGTACCGAGTAGTTTTTGATTCAAAGCAATGAGTTTATGCTTAAATGGATGGCTTTGCACAGTTGCATCAAAGTCTCCTGTGTCTTTCATAAGCCAATTTCAAATGCTGAGATAAAAGGTTTTACTTCTAAATACGTAAGTACAATTAAAAGTGGAAACTTTTCTTACTTTCACTCAAGTATGTGTTTGGCTAGATACTTTTGAAATTTTTGACGCAGCACCCACACTTTAACTGAAGTATAATTTCTCTGTACTTTTACAGTGCTTGACATTTTAATATGAGGGTACTGTCAGAACCAAAATGAATCACCATTTAAATCAGTGATAGCAATACATCTCAACAAAAACGTCTCAGCTTACGTATGTAACCATGGTTCCCTGAGAAGGGAACGAGACACTGCGTCCTCTAGAGGTCGCTATGGGGAACGCCTTCAGCGTGACCGGTGTCTGAAGCATACATCTAAAAACCACAATAACATTGGCCGGCGACAGGCTATAACATCATTACCCTGCGCTATCACAGTATAAAAGGGCACCGGGATAACACGTCATCCGCTTCTTCGTCCGCAACATGGCAAGGAAACTAGAGGATGCAGTGTCTCGTTCCCTTCTCAGGGAACCATGGTTACATACGTAACCTGAGATGTTCCCTTTCAAGGGAACTTCGAACTGCGTCCTCTAGAGATCGCTATGGGGAACGGTATACCCACGCCACCATGCTGAAGGGAGTGCATGCCAGAAAACCATGGCGAGCACTAAGTACCAACTCTACTATAGCCATGGGAGTTGCCCCAAAGGACGTATTGACGGCTGTCAGTGACATTATCCCCTTCGGCCAAGGGCCTGAGCTGCATACCCTAAAATAACTTACCTGTTAAGGGCTGGGCTAGGAAGCCCAAGCCTAGGGCAGAGCTCAAGGCTTGGAATCAGAAGAAAGAGATTCCTTTAAGGGGATGTGGCCAGTGTCTAAAAAACCACACCAGACCCTGGCCTGTCACACCAGTTCTGAATAAACCTGTTCAAAGAACTGACTCAAAATATCTTAAGTAGCAACACCCTGCTCAGAAATGTATCAACAGAGACACATTAGTTGAGTGGAGCCCAAGGAGAGAACCGGGGCCTAAGCCAACTCAGAGAAAGGGAACGAGGCTGACAGCGCGTAACCCTTACCATGCAGGATTTTAGAAAGTGTGCAGAATGCTCAGCATGCACACTTACCACAATGTGGATTTTAGAAAGTGCACAGAGCTTAGCGTGTGCACTTACCATAGCATGGATTTAGAAACACCATTGCTTAAGGGGTAACCGAGGCTGTATTAAGCCAGCCTAGGGACTCTAAGTGACTGTGGCACGCTCACAGAACAGATTCCGAAGCATCTGCTCACAGATGCCCAGAAGTCCTCAGACACTCAATAGGGAGATGCAGGCTCAAAGACAACCCTCTGAGGTGAGGGGACCTCACCCTACTCAGAAATGTATCAACAGAGATACATTAGTTGAGTGGAGCCCAAGGCGAGAACCGGGGCCTAAGCCAACTCAGAGAAAGGGAACAAGGCAGACAGCGCGTAACCCTTACCATACAGGATTTTAGAAAGTGCGCAGAGAGCTTAGCGTGCACACTTACCACAATGTGCTTTTTAGAAAGTGCACAGAAGCTTAGTGTGTGCACTTACCACAGATGCCCAGAAGTCCTCAGACACTCAATCGGGAGTGGCAGGCTCAAGGAGAGAGAGGAACCCAGCTCGACCGAAGCGACCAATAGCCCAGGGTAGAGGACTTAACTCTCGAGTCGAGAGGAGGACTCACCCAGTCTGCCCAGGACTGGCGAGCTCAAAGGGACCCTCTCGCAGTGAGGGGAGCACAGCCATGATAGATCACAAATGGGACATCAGAAATGGGATCCTGCTAGAAGGGCCCTTACAGCACATACTGGGAGCGACTCATAGCTAACCCTCATAGAGAGGGGAGCACTTCTCAGCTCGACCAGAAGGGGGCGCTAGATTAGAAGGGGTAACCCAGCAGGGCCCAATAAGAGACAGTCCACTGGTGCAGCTGGACA
>NW_015557089.1:235471-241911 GCF_001515605.1 Sinocyclocheilus anshuiensis | reverse complement strand
TCGACCAGAAGGGGCGCTAGATTAGAGGGGTTAACACAGCAGGTCCCAATAAGAGACAGTCCACTGGTGCAGCTGGACACGGTCTCATGCTCTCTATCTCGATATCTCCTGTATAACCAGACCCGATAGAATCTGAAGAAATAGCAGGACCCAATAACCATTCATGCATATAGAGCTTACTGCTCCTCAGAGCAGAACCACAAAAGAGAGGATTCCATAGAAACACAAATCCCTCTTACCTCAGGGAGCGCAGTGTATTCCAGCCCACTCCGCAGAGGAGTGATTACTGGTTCAACCATAAGGGCAGTGTGACAGTGAGGACCCACGGGCCCGACCGTCTATGGAGCGTTGAGCTCCTCAACGCCTCAGCGAGAGTAGCTCTAGCTCAGAGAATGTTCATGAAGGTTAAGGAATGACTCAAATCTCGGGAGACCCCTCAGATTTGTAGAAAACGAAGTGTTTGAGAGAGGCGGGGCATAGAGGACCTACAATAATGTACAGTATTTGAAAAATAAGGTGTTTTTTGAACATTAAAGCATGTCAGCATATTCTGTTACACCAAATACACAAAATAATGATCTTTAAAAAAACATCATATGACCCCTTTAAGCGAGGGGAGGCCAAACCTACTCAACAAAGACTGTTTATCAAGGCAGCCCCACAGAGGGCCGAACACATGATTCCAAGTCTAGCTGGATGGAGCATATCGCAAAGCATGTACTCAGAAGAGTACTAGCCCCTACGAGAAGGACCCGCAAGTCCTGAGGTTGCAGCGTTATGCTGGGGACCTGATGCTGGGATGCTTCCTCAGAAGCCCAGGCTGCTTGTCCAAGCCTAAGATGAGGGCTATCACCAGCCTGGAACCAGAACCGATGAGTGAAACCATCACTGTAATCGGTCAACAGCAGGAGGTCCTGACTTGGCAGGTGGGTCAAATCTAAAAGTCAGAAAACAGAACAGGTCCGAGTAGCGCTGCAGAGAGAGGCTAGCATCGAATACACAAGAACTAGCAGTAGAGTAGATAAAAATGGATCATACTCACCAACCATGACTCCTGCACATTACTCAGGCTCATGGATATAGGCTGGAGGCGAAGTCCGAAGCCTGGACCTTCGTGGAATGAAGGATTTAAAGGCAGCCGAGCGCGTCTTGGCCTCCTTAAACTTCACAACCACCGTCTCGACGGAAGTGCAGAAAAGCTCAGAAGGGGAAACCGGCGCATCAAGAAGAAAGCCCTTCTCTTTCGACCCGATATCCACCAGACTCACCCACAGATGTCTCTCCATAACCACCATGGCTGCCGTGGATCTGCCCATGGCAGTGGCAGCCTGCTTAGTGGCACAGAGAGCAAGATCCGTGGTGCGATGCAACTCAGCCACCTCATCAGGGGATGGACCCTGCCTTTATCCAGGTCATTCAACAGATCAGCCTGAAAAGTGTAAAGCACCGCCATGGTGTGCAACGAGACTGCAGCCTGACCTACTGCCGCGTATGCCCTGCCATTCAAACAAGATGTATCCTGAAGGGGTTTGGATGGCAGGAGAAGATGAAGAGAAGATATCTGGGTCCTTTCCATGTTCTCACCGCGACCGCAACGCGCAGCATGCATTTAGCTCCCGCGGGAGCTAAACACGCTCCGCCCAACTGCTAGATTACCTCAGAAATCAAGCGAGAACGAAAACGGCTGCCGCGAATGCGTCGCTATTCACGCGAGAGGTGAACGCACTCATGCAAACGCTATCTACAAACTCGGGTAAATGGTGAAGTACTCACATCCCCCTCAGTAGTCCCGCAAACGCATCACGATGAGCACAAGCCGTCTCCTCGTGAGACGAGCGTGTTCAATTCATGCTTATCCCTCACAGTGAAACTGCAGGTATCAGAGCAAAGCCTCTGGCGAGAGAACATGCACTCCTAGTCGTGTTTAGCTTAACGCTAACATAAACAAATGGTCAGTGAAGATGAAGAAGAGGATGTGTTATCCCAGCGCCCTTTTATACTGTGCTAGCGCAGGGTAATGACGTCATAGGCTGTCGCCGGCCAATTTTATTGTAGTTTTTAGATGTTTGCTTCAGACACTGGTCACGCTGAAGGCGTTCCCCATAGCGACCTCTAGAGGACGCAGTTCGAAGTTCCCTCAAAAGGGAACCATACAGTGAGTGAATAAGAAATCTCAGAAACATTTCCTTGAGCAAGTTATTTGTAAAGGTCCTTTGAGGACTGCACTGAAACTTCTTAGGTAAATGTACTATTTGTTCTAGTTTCTGTTAAAGCTGAATCACTGTTTATTGGACAGTGGCTGCCATATGATTTCAAGTGAATTTTTTATCTTGACTTCTGTTTGTGTGGTTATACAGCAGACTTGGTAACATGACAGAGAATCTTACCCTCATGGCTTCCTGGATGTGGTCCTGTCTAACAACTTCTGCTGATCGGTCCATATACCACTTCAGACAGCGAATCAACTCTCTGAATTTGAAATTGAACATCTAGTTATACCATATTCAGATTATATATATATATATATATATATATATATATATATATGTGTATATCTTCATTTTCATTTATTCTTTACTAAGATTAGTTTGCTTGCTCAAACTATACACTGAAAAAATGGTGTAAAAACTATTTTCACTCAAAAATTACTAGTAAATTTCCCAATTACAAAGATTAATTACAAAGAAACAGCAAGTAACACGTCTAATTAAATGTGAAATTTTAAAGTACTATGACTGGAATTGTATTTTCTTGTAAAAGGTACTCTAGGAATCTTTGGTTTATTTACAATTTCAAAAGATCATATCTTGCAGTTTATCTTGACAAAAATATCCTGTGAAAATACATGGACTTACTTATAAGCCACTGCTCCAGCAAAATGCTTCTGGATGTAGGTATCCATCACAGGCCGGAAGTGATAAAATTTACTGTCCCGGAGCAGATTGATGATGAACACCTGGACAGAGATGGAAAGCAGAGGTCAAGAGGTTCCTGATCAGCTCTGACTCATGTTGAAAATATCAGTATGCATCAGTGTTCAAATTAATTTGAACTTTTAAAATTAATTAAATCATTTATTTATTATAAAATATATCTATTTTTTTTTTTTTCACTTTTAGTTATTTTAGTACATCGAGTTAAAGGAATAGTTCACCCAAAAATAAAAATCTGCTGAAATGAAGATGTAGATGAGTTTGTTTGTTTATAAGAACAGATTTGTAGAAATGTAGCATTACATCACTCGCTCACCAATGGATCCTCTTATTGCAAAATGAATATCAATGCAAGAAGAATGCATCAGCGTAGGCTCTCTATTCTCCACACAGAAACATGACAGATGTATTCAGGCCAAGAGATGCTAGAACATCTTGACTTTTTTCACAGGAGTACGAGAAGCTAAAGGCTCTCTGGAGACGCCACTATCAACCAGCTGTGAACGCCTAATAATGTCTGGATCCACGCCAGCTGATATCTTCCATTTTTCAGAACAGACACACACACACAGCATGGGCACTCATGAAAGAGATGAATCGAATGCATTAAAGGGTGTTCATACACGCAAACACACAGTACATGTGGGTCTGAGTCTTTTGATGAATGGAAACCGGACACGTTATTACAGCGGTGAATTATTAATGTTAGTTAAGCTATGGCGTAGTCCTAGAAATGCCATTTGTTCAAGTTTCTAACCAGTGACTGAAACACCAGGGGTCCATATTTGTCTGTGTTGTCATCCAGAATGGAGAACAGCGTGTCGAGGATGTCTTGAAGAAACTGGAGAGGAAAACAGAAAATTAATGTAAATTACATTAAGCGGACATTAAAATCTCTTATTTTAAAAGACAAAAAAAAACAAGCCAGAGCTCTCACTTTGACTATTTCTTCCCCACAGACGTGCCGCAATCGCCCTAAAATGTCCATTACACGGTCTGGATGTGCTTTCCACTTCAACAAAGCTAGCAGATCGACTTCACAACACAAACACAACAAGAAAGCGTCATTATACTCTAAGAAGTAGATGCAACAACTGATGAATAAAGGAAAAATTGTCAGTAAGTGTTAGTAAATTACCATTCTGAGTCAGTTTGGTGGAAGAGAGCTGAGTGGCTATCCAGAGGGTTTCCTTAGTGCTGCGCTGGAAGATGAGGCTGGACGGGATGTTCGGGCAGCCGTTAAAGTCGTCTTTACAGCAGGGAAGCCCCAGGTACAGCGCGTGGTTACTGAAGGTGGTGTTTTCATCACACTGATCCACATGCACAAGAGAGTTTAACAGGGTTATTATCCTTAACTATAACTGAAAACATAAAAAATGCAACTTGAAAATAAATGAAATAAACTGAAATAAAATATTGTAAGTATATAAAAAAAAATATGACAGCTAGTTGTTAGTTTCTCATTTTCATTTAGTTTAACTTGAGGTACTAAACTAACTAAAACTAAAGCTGAAATAAAAATGATTTTTTTATTGACAAATATAGACATTAAAAACGGTAATAAAAATCACAAAAACACTAGTAAATTACAAAAAAAAACCTAAAATGAAAATGAAATATTAAATGTAAAAATAAAAACAAATTTAATATATCTATATACATCTATATCTATATCTATATTTATATCTATATGTATATCTATATCGATCTATCTATCTATCTATCATCTGAATGTATATCTATCTATCTATCTATCTATCTATCTAATCTATATTTATATCTATATGTATATCTATATCGATCTATCTATCTATCTATCATCTGAATGTATATCTATCTATCTATCTATCTATCTATCTATCTGTCTGTCTGTCTGTCTGTCTGTCTGTCTATCTATATACATGTTTTAACTCTTGGCAAGTGGATAAAAAAACAGTTTTTATTTTTAATCCAACTTAAAATTTTATTTTAAAAATTCTATATTAATTTATTATTTGAATATTATGTGTAACAACATTTTTATTAAGTAACTAAATAAACAACTTATTATTTTTTTTTTTACATTTTTTAAAATCTACTAAATGCATAAAAACTGTGGAATATCAAGTCTTCCACGGATCTTGATGCTTGCATTCTTTTTTTTATGGTAAACACATCATTTCTGATGTGTTTCACATAATGTAATGTCTGCTTCACCTTGTAGATGTAAAGCTCATGGCTCTCGTCTGACAGTGTGGTACCGTCTTCCCTCATGAGTGGAGTGAAAGCAAAGCCAAAAAGCTTCTTTTCTCCTTTGTCCTTTGCTGTAAAAACAAACAAACAAACAAAAAAGTTTAAATATTCAAGTTTAAATATTCCAAAGTGTTTGTCAAGTTTCAAGTGCCAGTAGTTTAAATAAATTAAAACGTTAATAAAAATCATATCACTTCATGAAACAAGTGAAAAAAACCAAAAAGCTTAATTTTTGAGAATGTCGAGAAGTGCATGCATCATATAAAACCCAACACAACATTATCTCATCCATTTCAAAAAGGTTTTTTTTTTTTGTAGGCACAATTTATCTTTATATCAGTTGATTAATTTCAATTGGTAAGTGTAAGCCTTCAGATCAAAATGTCAGGAGAAAAATCAATTCAGTAAAATGTGTGCAACATTATACCAGTACTGTGCAAAGTCCTTACTTGAGCAGTGTCTGAACTCAAAGCGCAGATGGGAGCCACGGAAGCGCTCGATGGGGATGGGCAGTTTGATGACCTCACTCCAGCGCGGACTGTTGTTGTGGTAGAGGACGAAAGAGCGGTACTCGCTGATGTTGTGCTCTCCTGAGCCCAGACTAATGCACTCCTGATAAAACATAGAAGAAATTGAAACAGTTTTATGCAGCTTTATAGTGTGCATTAAAGTTTGCGACACCAGCATTTTTGATGGGCTTATGAAACTCATTTACTTCTCCAAACTGACTTAAATTTTGTTTGGACTAAATGATTCACCACATGAGCTTACAGATCACTGATATGTTTTTCAAAGGGATAGTATATCCAAAAATGAGAATTCTGTCATTCCATACCCCTACTGTTTGCTTCTGAGGATTCTGCGATTTTTATTTCAATAATCGTGCAGCACAATTCCTTAAAGTTTCTCCTTTTATACCAGGTTTGGAAAAACATGAGGGTGAGTAAATGATGACATAATTTTTATTATTGGCAACTCCTTTATTAGAGTAGTCTGACGTACTTTGAGGATCTCGCCGTCAGCGTAGAGCACATACATGGTGACCTCGATGTTCTTCTGAACGCTCTTGCCTCCTCTCTCAAAGTCTCCTCTCTCCAGCGTGAGGTAGAGGTCGTTGCGTATGTCGCCTGAAGATAGAAAAACACACACATTGTTTGGTAATATGAGTATTTTTCTTTTTGGCTTAATAAAACTGCACTTGTTACTAGGGGTGTAACGGTACACGTATTCGTACCGAACCGTTTCGGTACGGGTCTTTCGGTTCGGTACGCATGT
>NW_015557089.1:219712-235179 GCF_001515605.1 Sinocyclocheilus anshuiensis | reverse complement strand
CCGCGATCAGCTCCGGTTCCGGTGTCTGAGCCGTGACGCCCCGCAGATTTGTGCAGAGCGGAGCGCGAGTGAACGCGGTCATTCCTTCCTCTGTACTACTAGTTTTAACGCGAATAAACATGACTGAACATCTCATGCCTCATGTAATTGCTCAATCAGTGCTTCAACCGCGGAAAGACATGAACAATACAGCGTGGAAATAAAATGTCATGTAGCATTTAATTTACCTCAGCAAGTCATCAGTGTCCACAGCTCGTTAGTTCACTAGAGAAATGAAGTCTAGAGAGGAGCATTTTGCGAAATATTACACCATATACTCATATTTTACTAAACCTGTTAGTCTTAATTACTTAATGTACAGTATGTTTAAATTAATCTGTTATGAAACATGCTGTGACAGCCATTGTGTAATTGAATATATTTTAACAAATAGCTTAGAAATTGTATTATTTATAAGTTAATTTAAAAACTGCATTATGTGCAATTTATATGTTTGCATACAATTTTTTTTATTTTTTTTTATGTTGAGTGTTGATCATCTATTTAAATATAAATAGCAATTAAATTTAAGTTTGGGTTAAGTTGTTAGGCCTAATTGTAACCTTATAATGTAAAAGGGCTCCCTACAGTTTTAAGCATAAGCGGAGGTAGATTTTTATCACTAAGAAAATTGAAACTATAACTGAATTTATTTAAAGAGAGCAACTTGTTCACTAAACCATTTAAAAAAAAAAAAAAAAAGTTTAGTTTTTCCCCCTGCTGTACCGAAATCATACCGAACCGTGACGTTAAAACCGAGGTACGTACCGAACTGTCATATTTGTGTACCGTTACACCCCTACTTGTTACAAATATGTTGTCATTTTGTTACTTATATTTTCGTTTTGAAGAATTATTGCAAGGAAAACTCAACATACAGTACATGTGTTGCCACAAGTTCATACATCTTAGTCAAAAATAAAAAGTAAAAAAAGTCAAAAAAAAACAAGTTAGAGATGCATAAAGATTTTTTTTTTTTTTTTTCAGAAAGTATTTTCTGTGTTTGGATTGTAAACGTAACTTTTTACACTGTTTTGTAACTTTTGTTTTCTCTCTCTCTTCTCTTGGTGAAACTGCACCTGTCACAAAAACATTGTGTTCTGTGTTTTCTCTTATATGTTCACTTTGGAGGGTTCATGTGAGTAAACCTTAACACACGTGTCGCCATGTGGAGTTTAAAAAGTTCAGAGATCCTAGACCAAAAAATAAATAAATAAATAAAAGTGACAAACTTTATAGAATGATTTTATTTTATTTTAATAATTTATTATTATTTATTTTTTTCCAGTAAGTTTTTGTGTTTGGATTGTAAACATCACTTTTACAGACTTTTTTCCTTTTTATGAATACCACTGTTAGGTAGTGTTTTTATTTTTTTGCTTGGTGAAGCTGTACCTGTCAAAAAAAATAGATTTTGTTCCTTATACTTTCATTTTAGAGGGGTAATGTGAGGAAAACATAATACATGTGTCACCACATGGAGTTACACAAAGATCTAATGAAATAATGAAAAAAAAAATAAATGATAATGAATAATAAAAAAAATAATAATAATAATAATAGAGATGGACAAAGTTTTTTTTTTTTTTGTGTTCAAAATATAACTTTTTCAGAATATCGTTGTTCAGCAAGAATTGTTTGTCTTTTTTTTTGCTTGGTGAAACTGTACCTGTCAGAAAATCCTTTTGATTTTGTTCCTTCTATTTTCATTTTGGAGAATAAATGCGGGGAAAACTCTACATAAATGTGTCACCACATATAGTTTAAAAAAAGGCTCAGACATATTTGTCTAAACTCTGATGATAATCTTGCCACTTGGAGAGAGTGAATTTTGGACCCTGACTACAGATACAAACACAGTTATTGGGAAAGAACCAAAATACATCAGTCTACTCTGTCTAACCCATAAAAGCTGGAGAGATAAAAAAAAAAAAAACCAAACAAACTGTAAACAAATATTTTAGCATGCTCCTATACCTAAGTGGTTTTTATTCAAGCTTAAGAGAAAATGTAATGGTCACACTTTATTTTAAGGTCCAATTCACGCTATTAACAAATCATTAACTACGACTTTTGCCTCAATACACTCCTAATTGGCTGCTTATTAATAATTAGTAAGGTAATTGTTAAGTTTAGGTATTAGGGATGTAGAATATGGTCATGCAGACCATGTATGGTTACCCATGATGCCCCCGGCACACTTAATTCAGCTTCACTTTTAAACTCTTTTACAGACTGTCATAAAAGCTATTGCTACATAAAGGTCAAATCGTTTTTCCTGCTAAACCGTAGGAGCGAAAGGCTGTAATAAATCTCATCAAACTTGAGTTCAAGCTGTCTTTACACTGTGACTCCACATGTGACCTTGGTTTTCAGATGACTCTTTCATTATCAACCTCATTCAGTCCATGACCCAGCAGCCCACATTCTCTCCGCCGAGCGGCAAGCATCTGAATCATAACTCTCAAAATAAACAGAGACTCTCTCTGGAATAGCGCTTAGCTTTTACTCGTCTACTCAGGGGAACAAAGTTTTAGCTGGTAGTCAAAGAAGTTGTGGGCTTAATTTGATTTCTTACAATTACAGCTGATGCAATAATAGAAAATGCGTGGCTCTGCTAGAAACCATTCCTCCTGCAGACAGTTATGAGCACAGAGATGTACATTTCGTCATACACCTTAAAGGGGTCATATGATGTTGCTAAAACGAACATTATTATGTGTATTTGGTGTAATGAAATGTGTTTATTTTCTTTGCGTGAACATTTGGGCGCATTATGCAAATCTTCCCACATAGTGACGTAGACATGTGGGGGCGTGTTAGAACGAGCCATTTTAGGTAGGCGTGGCTGACTCTTAACTTTTATAAAGAATATCTCTTTGGATTTGAGACTTTAGTCTTTGCAACTTTACAGATCTTCTTTATGCACCAAGAGCTTGTAACACTCCAAAGAGAAAGGAAAACTTGAAATCGCATCATATGACCCCTTTAAAGAAAAGCTTCAGTTTGCTCTGATGCCACCTGATATCTCTTGAATCACTTTACTGGGGGTGGATATACTGAGGGAGAATGATATAAACCACCTTACGCAATAATGTGCTCGCTTCATTGTGTGTGTAATGTGCATAATGAAATAGTTTCCTTGACTTTTGCTCGCAAATTGAAAATGACTTGTACATTTTGAGTAACAAAGAACAACACTGACCGTCTGAGGACCTTTGCAAACATTATGAATCCCCCTTATACAGTATGTATGAACTGATATTACAAAGTAGCACAGATAAAATTCTGCTCAGTTATAACACTTCTAAAGGTACCCTGACAGAAGCGAAAAACTAAAACCTTAAAAAAAAAAGTATATATATGTTAATATGGGTTGGCAAATGAAAGAAAAAGTGTGTTACAAAAAGACTGTTGTACTGTCATATTTTACAAGTTGTTGTTGTTTTTTTTCAGCATTATTAAAAAGGGTTATTATAGTTAACTAAAACTGAAACTAATATAATATATTAGTTTCAGTATAATATATTATTATAGTATAATATATTAAAGTATAATATATTTAGTTTATAATATAATATAAACGAAATAATAATAATAATAATTATTATTATTATAGTAATAAAAATACTTCTGTTATTTAAAATGAAATAAATGTGTTTCAGCTAGTTACCAACATTTCTTCAAATAATAAATATATAATAAAAATAATATAAAAAACTAGAACAAAAATATAAAAATAAATAGTATATAAACTACTAAAAATTACAAAAACACAATAAATTACTTTGAAACGAAATTGTAAATGAAAAATAATGAAGTATTTTTTTTAATATTTAATATTCATAAAAACTATAATAGCAACAGTTACACAATAAGTGCATACAATTTCATTTTGACAACTGTATTTTTTTAAAAGCAAATGTCTATGACATTTGACAAAATTGGAATAAAAAAATTAGAAGAAAAAAAACTATAGAAACTTTTTTTTAAATCTTTGAACATGCTCTGGAGTCATTAGAAAATAAAAGCTGTTAAAGTTTGATTTTAAAGTTTAAAGTTTTATGTTCTATATTTTTTTGTTAGTAAAGGATTCTTATAACCCCATAATTCGTAGTGTTTAAAATTAAATGTTTAAAATGATTTAACAACAATGTTAAATGGTTATAATTACTAAATACTAGTTTTGTTACAGGAATCCATATTGACAATATTGGCCTTGATGGTACTTAATATCACATCGAAAAGAAAGTAAGCGGACATGCAACGTCCCACAACACAAATGCTACTGTTAGTTAGTGAATCTACCATGAATCAAATCTAGATAAGAAAGCAAATACAATCACAACTGCTTTCAGAAACAGTGGATGGAATAGACAAAGCTTTATTTAGTAAAAGCCGGAATTAAGCTTTGTGTGTTTGTCTGTTTGGCTGACAGCATCCTACAGTTCCACATCCCGATAAAAATGTTATCTGGCAGCAGCAGGCTGGCTCCTGAGCGTTCCTGTTTAGACGCTTTCTGTAATGGGTTACGGCTACAGCGTTAGACGCTTCTCTCCACTGCTTCTGAGCTATTTCACTGAATGAACTCCATATAAAGCTCTCTATTCAGGGACAAATTCCTTCCAAAAAGAAACAATCCTGGTGCATTCCCAGCTGGAAAGAGACAGCAGTAGCTAGTGTATAAAGAAATGGAAGAAGATACTACGGTTTACGTATTTGCATGTGCTCACATTATGTTTTGTTATGTATATTAAGAGGATGACAAAACAGAGAATCAGGAACATCGAGAAAACTGACGTTTTTTTTCCCCCTCAATCTGGATATTTATACACTCATTTATAGTGTTGGTACTATTAACTAAAACTATAAAAAAAAAATAACGCTAAAATTAAATAAAAATATAAGACAAAAATCATCAGGAAAACTGACTTTTGATGTTTTTTGAGAATCTATCTGGATATATTTACACTTAGATTCCCTTACATCACTTACAGTATTGCTATTGTTAAACTATTAAAAAATAGTTTTAAAGCTGAAATAAAATAGATAAAATAAAATATTAGATGAAAAAATTAATTTAAAGAAAACTTTCAAAATTGAGAGTAATTTTGTTCAAACTAAAACTATTAAAAAATGAAATAAAGCTAAAAAAATAAAATAAAAGTATTAGATGAAAACTTAAACAAAAAAATAAATATTAAAACAAAGAAAATGAAAAAAAAAAACTGAAATAAATAAGTACAACAATTACTATACCTAGAACTAAAAGTTAATTAACTAAAAAGAAATAAATAAATTTAACTAAAAATAAATAAATGCACATAACAAAATTATGAAAATTTAAATTAAAACTGAATACATTCAAATAAATGTTCATTTAATAATAGTACTGTATATATACCAAAAAAATTTTTTTTTTGGTGTTTGGCTTAGTGTTACGTAGAATCACTATTATACCTTTTGTTCTTTAATATTTTGAATTGTTTTTAGCTTTATTTTTTGTTTTTCATTTAAATGTTAAGTTTTGAAAATTTGTTGTATGCATTTGTCGTTTTTATTTAATTTCTTTATTTTTAAAATGTGTATAGGTAGTATTTATAAAGTTTTAGCTTTAAGTTTTGAATCTGTTTTTAGTTGTTTTAATACTACAATTGATTGCTTCTGTTGTCCTCATTTGTAAGTCGCTTTGGATAAAAGCGTCTGATAAATGACTAAATAATAAAATAATATACACATAATACTACAATAAAACTAATCTGGTGTTATTGTCATGTTATGTGATGATATACGCCTCTTTAGATGTCAAATCAAAAATTGATAAAATAAGATACTATATTCAATTTTAGCTTCTAGATTCAAGATTCTACAGTCGATTCAATTATATCAAATACTTCATGGGACGAGTTCAATCCCTCATAAAAGACATATACAGTATTTTACCTCTATCTGTTTACTGATATTCAAACACTGTTTTGCTTCAAATGAAAGTCGTGGTTAGTTTGGTTCATGGCTTAAAACTTTTTTGAAATCCCTACGGAGAAAATGAGTGCGAAAAACCCTCCCAGAACCAAGGCTGTTGAAATCAGGCATTAAAAAGAACCCGGGAAAAGCTGAAATGGATGATGCAATACCAACCCGTCAAGACACTGACACCAGAAAAGGAATGTTTCAGAAAACAAATACTTCTGGAGAGATTTTGTTAAACAAACTCATCTCCGGCTTATTGAAAATGGCATGAGAATGAAAAAGTCGCTTTGACCTCCACATGAAGAGGTTTGCAGATGGCGTGACGGAAGGGTGGCTTTATGAGGTTTCTAGGTAGTGAGGAAACTTTGAGTTTGGAACCGAACTAAAGGTTTTTAGTGATTTATTTGATACAATGAAAACGCAACAGATGTTTAGGTAAAGGTACGCTAACATTTATCACTGTTTTTTCATCACATTATTGCACCTGAAATTCAATCATTTCAATAGGAATTTACACTCTGGAATTTCATGAAAGATTTATCCATGCAGGTTTCGCAACAGGTGGTTGGAATCGCCAATTATGCGTTTTGGTCTGCAAGTTGTCTTTTACTAACATGACCACACCTTAATGCTGCGATTCTTTTAAATTTAGCCAGTAAGCAACCACCTATAGCACATTAGAAACCACCTACTGTAGCAACAACCTGGCAACCACAAAGGCTAAAAACAACAGGCAAAAACACATTAGCAACAGCATAGCAACACCCTGGAAATCACCCACAACACCCTAGCATTCTGCGAGTCAACCCAATTATTTTGATTGAAAAGAGTGGCTGATACGATAAGCCGCTAATTATTTGCATGTTTTGGCTGATAACCTATAAATGGCGAATATTAAAATTGTATACCATTTTGTCTCATTAAAATAAAAACAACAATAAATAAATTGTTTTATATGCTACAAGAGAATTTAGGTACCACAACATTGTACAGTATGAAAAATGGATATTCATTTTGACATTTGCTAAAGATTACATTTAATTATTAAATTATTAGTATTTTTAAAGATTAACTTCAAGTGACCATTAAAAGACCATTCACAATTAAACAGTGACCATTCATAACTAAACAGCCAATATCAACCAATATATTAAAAAACTTCTAATAATGGCGATAACCGACATGGTACTAACATATTGTGCACCGTGTATGAATAACTACTACTACGCTGTGGATATAAACATTTTATACTGTTTTATCTAAATAAAATATTTAAAAAAAAAATATGCTACAAGTAAATGTATCATTGTAATCTACAATATGAAAAATATAAATTTTGAGATTTGCTAAAAATTACACGTTATAATTAAGTTATTATTAATAATTAATATTTTTCAAGACTATCTTTAAGTAAGTGCTGGTCAAATATGATCTAGATGTAAAAATAAGGGAAATGATCATGGAGTACTAAGCAGATAATATCGGCCAATATATCTAAAAAATTCTAATATCGGCCATAAACCGATATGATACCAACATATTGTGCATTGCATATGAATAACTATTACTATACTGTAATTATTCATATTTTATACTGTTTTTGTCAAAATAAATAAATAAATAAATGCTACAGGTAAAATTAGGCATCGCAACATTGTACAAAAATGGATATACATTTTGAGTTTTCTAAAGACTACATTTAACAAAGTTATTAAATTATTAGTATGTTTAAAGACTAACTTTAAATGAACATTAAATGATGTAAAAATAAGGAAAATGAGCATGCAGAACTATAGAGCCAATATCACCTAATATATTTTCAAAATCTAATATCGGCCAATAACCGATATGGTACATATTGTGTAACAACTATTACTATATTGTAGATATTTTAAACCTAACTTGCTGCAACAGTCTTCTACTTTCAGACCATGAGTATAAAGTCTTGGCATTTCTCTTGCATTCATTCAGTCCTGAACAAAACTTTAAATCCAACCGTGACCTTCATGAGACTTACCTGGCATGATCACATCAGGGAAGCCCAGTTTGCGTGTGATGGCCACGCCGCGGTTGAATATGATGGGGTTTTCCCTGCGCACCTTCTCCATGTCGCCCCTCAACAGCTGCAGTGAGATGATTAGACCTGCACGACAAGACGAGTTCGGGGGAAATGTGAGACAACTTCATCATGACAACCACTGTAATTATCCTCGTGATTATGTTAGCATTTATTTAGTAAAATGGGCCTTTGTTTCGAAGAACGTACCAGAGAGATTGTGTTTCTGTTACAATTTTATTCAGGTCTTTATGCTGGCTGCCAGTAACTGCCACAATTCAATTCAATCAAGATATTGTTTTGGGTCTACAATGCCGCTAATGACCTGGCTCTGCACTACCTTCAATTCCTCATTAAATCGTACACACCGGCCCGCCTGCTGCAATCAGTCATTCTGATTGCCTGGCTCCCGTCAGTTCCCAGTGGGAAGGGTTTCTGTTCATCCGGGTCCAGAAATTTGTCTAGGCCTTCCCCTCGATGGTGGAATAAACTCTCAATTAGAACAGCTAACATACCAATTACTACTGAACGATACCTCAAAACACACCTCTACCATATTCTTTTCCACTAGGACTTAAACTGGCATTACTTTGCTTGCTGATGCAGCTCATTTTGAGTGTTTTAGGAATCTGATCTAGCTTTTCAATATTACTTTGGACTCTTTCATAATTTCCCAGACATTCGACATAAAGCTGCTTGGTTTGAAAGTGACTACTGTCAATCGCTACACTATTGGCAATAGACCGTTTTCTGCAAATTTCCTCTGAAATTTCACTAATGTGACCACACCTTAACACTACAGACCAGTAAGTAACCACCTATAGCACCACATACAGTAGCAACAACCTAGCAACCACATAGCAACAGGCTAAAAAAACACTGGTAACAGCATAGTAACACCCTGGAAACCACCCACAACACCTTAGCATTCTGTGAAAATCAGCTCAATTATTTTGATTGAAAAGATTGGCGATATTTAAATTCTGGCCGATACGACAAGCCGATAATTATTTTCATGTTATGACTGATAAACAATAAATGGCCAAAATTTAAATGTTATAAAATTTTGAGTAATTAAAATAAAACTATTTTCACATTTTCTAATTGTCTAAAATATATTCAATATTACATTGGACATTACATTTCCCACACGTTTTACGAAAGCTTGTTTCCGCCACAGGATAAAGAAATATAATAAAAAGGTAATTGCAGCTTTTTTCTTGCAATATAAACTTGCAATTCTGAGAAAAAAAGTCACAATTCTGAGAAAAGTCCAAATTGTGAGATATAAACTAACAATAGAAAAAAAAAATCAGAAATATGAAGAAAAAAAAACAAAAACGTGATAACATTTTTTTTATTCCGCGACGGCAAAAAAATAAAAATAACTACGAGATGTAAACTAAGAATTACGAGAAACAATGACCAAATTGTGAGATATAAACTGAGAATTGTGAGGAAACAATGTCAGAACTGTAAGATGTTAACTTACAATTCTGAAGTCCAAATTGTGATATATAAACTCACAATTTCAAGAAAAAAGTCAGAATTGTGAAAAAAGTTGCAATTTTTATCCTGTTATGGCAAAATAAAAATAAAAAATTGCGAGATATAAACTAAGAATTAAGAGAAACAAAGACCAAATTGTGAGATATAAATTCAGAATTCTTAGGGAAAAAAACTCATATTGTGAGATAAAGTTGCAATTTTAAGTCACAATTTTATTTTATATTTTATTCCATGGCAGAAAATGCCTTCTATAGAGGTTATGTTTGGTTTTTGAGGCTAAAGCTTTGCATGTGACTTGTATTCTTAGTTACCTGGCATAGTCATGAGTACTTTTGCATTTTCCTGTAAAGGTGCTGTCAAATTTACCAAAATTTAGCATGTAAAATTTAGTCATTCCAATAGAAATCTGCAAAATCTTGTGAGAGTGAAAAAAATTCCCCATGCAGATTTAATTTATTTCAAGTCAGTCACTTCATTATAGCAGAATGTCAAATTAACAACCAGACAATCACCTACAGTTATTTCAGCAAAATAAGTGAAATGTCGACTACAGCAGTGAAGCAGGATAATGGACAGACTTTTTGGAAGGACTGTTCAGTTTCAGTGAAGCTAAATGTTTCTCATGTGATGATAAATCAAGTGTACGAGCATTTTGAAAGTGCACTTACCGTAGTTAGTGCTGGGGGCGGTGTATTTGGTGCTGGACTTGCGGATAATGTTCTCATGAATTTGGTACCACTCATTTTCATTATTACACCTGTGAAAGAGACAAGCAAGAGGACAATCTTTATAGCAAGATTATAGCAGGGAAAATATGTTGTTGTATGGATGAAGCAGGTGGAATCGCTGCATCAGTATTCAAGTGATTCCCAGAAGCTTGGAGTCATAAATGTAATTTGTCAGTATATATGTAACTCAGTTTCAACAGTAAAAGGTCTTGTCCTAAAGGGGCATCGCGGTATGCTTACGAATGTGCCAGGACTTTAAGTAAAAACTGGGCTTTCATCCAGTCAAAGAGAATTATTCATTTGCCACAATACCCAGTGATACTCTAGAGTAGCACGACTGCATAATAACGATCCCTTCTCAAAATATTGGAAAAGGGTGAGTGCTGAATGAGTGTTTAAAAAGCGTTAAAGTCAACATAAAACTCTGTTTGCACTTTACTTGTATAATGACATATTTCCAAGTAAAACAGGATATTCCATGAGAACATTGTTTCATCTGTCTTTTGGATTTGTGAAAAGTTCCCGTTACACACCAGAATGGCGTAATATGACCAGGAATGGGACAGTCATGAAAACAACTTCAAATAATCAAGAAAAAGACAATATTTTATAACGAGTAATCCACTAGATATTTCAGAAGTTGTTCTTTATTGTTTTGTACATTTAAAATTTACATATAGAAACACAATCTTGTCCCCTTTATCTGTCATATTCTATTCTATTTATTCATTGATTTACTTACTTGTTATTTTGTATCTCCATTACAGTATATAAAAATATAATAACATAAGTAATTATTAACATAATTTAAAATAATGTTTGCTCCATGCTTTTTTGTCATCGGTGGTGTTAAAAACATTGTTAAAATAGAATGAATTAATGAATAAATACATTAATTAATACAGGTTTAATCTGATCATTGGTATATATAGGTATATCTTTTTTGATATTGTGTGTTTATATTTCATTATTTAGATTTTTAATTTATATTGAATATTTATTTTATATTGTTTATAACTTGTAATTGCGACTCAAATTCTAGTTAACATCTCACAATTCAGACATTTTTCTTGCAATTCTGAGTTTGTATCTCAAAATTCAGACTGTTTTTCGCAATTCTGAGTTTATATCTCATTATATATAAACTGAGTTTATATCTCAATAACAAACAAACACACAAACAAACAAATACATATGTTTAATCTGAACATTGCTATATATTGGTATGAATTTGACACCAAATTATTTTTATATGAAATTTATCAATAGTGATAAAAACCCTTTCCTACTTCACAAAACAAAACAAACAAACAAAGCACAAAGTAAAGCAAAACAAAAACACAAAACAAACAAACAAAGCACAAAGCAAAGCAAAACAAAAACACAAAACAAACAAACAAAACAAAACAAAACAATCAAAACCAAATAAAAACACAAAACAAAACAAAGCACAAAGCAAAGCAAAACAAAAACACTAAGCAAACAAAACAATCAAAACAAAACAAAAACACAAAACAAAATAAAACAAAATCCTTTAGTCATCCATACAACTGTCTTTTCTGATTAGTAATAATGTTGAGACATATGAACCATCAGCTTTATTGAAATTAAATTGAACTGAATTTAAAAAAAAATAGTGTAAAACAAACAAAACATTTTGTAAGTAAGAAAAATCTAAAATGTTTGAGAATGGTACTATAGAGTATTATGTTGTATCATTTTTGTCCGTTTCTATAAAAAAAGTGGTATATCTTTGATGTTGAGTGTAGAATAACCTATAATCAAGACAATTAACCCCAACCGGCACAGCTGCATTAGCATTTGCATACGGCGTTTGTCAATTGGCACTCTGAACGATATAATGGTGAGTAAAAAAAACACGCAGTCAAGTACAGCCAAGTGTTGAGAACCATCACAATGAAGCAAATCACGACACTCTACTGCTTAAAAGCACAGGAGTGCGGTGCTCTCAGGAGAGAGAACAGAGCCTTATGCTACATTCCAGCATCAGTAGCTGCTAAAACGCTGTGGGCTTGCTGTCGGAGGTTCGAGAGCAGCAGCTTTCTGGCCTGAGGGGAAGTGATGTCATTAATGCCTGACCCAGAAGTGACTAAACCCGTCGTGGCAGCTGAAAAGGGACCTCCGCGCTATGCTAATGCTAGTGTTTGTGGTGGCTTAGCGGGCAGATGCTTTGTGGGAACTCCCACAGAGTCCATCTGGTTGGCAGTCATGGCGACTGGCTGCAAGGGCGTCAAGGGTGATTCTGGTCTGTCGCTCGCAGGGTCACAACGGCATTACACCAACACAGGCTGTTTGATGGAAAGTGCTACATTCCAGAACACGAAGGAATATCTGCTGCAAATCCGATCAGATCAACTGTTGGTCTGCTTTGTCGTTTGTCGTGGCATCATGTTCCCAACAGTCTACCACTAGATGTCCCTAGAAACTAAACACACACTTCCATGCATAGAACCTTGCAAACATGCATGCAAATACATGTATTGCATAAACATGCATATATATGTATACATCAGTATCTATTTTCCTGTCTTCCCCAATGCTACAACCGCAGAGATACTGATCTGCTCACTTGAGCCCAAAGTACAGGAAAGCCTTCAGGGCTCAACAAAAAGACTGACCCGGGGCGAATGTGAGAGAGTTTCATGTCACTCACTTATGTGTTTTTATGTCTTACATTTGGTTTTCTGTAATACTGTACAGAATATTGGTGCAAATTGTGCTGGGTGAAACATTTCACTAAGGCTGCTGTCAAAATACATATGGTTGAAAAAATTGAAAAACAATTGTATCTTAAATATATATTAAATACATGTGTATGTATACATGTGTATGTATACATGTAATGAACATATGAATATAGTTTGGAGTTGTATAATATAAACTGTGTATTTTAATTATGTAAATTATTTCATTTAATTGTTATTTATTAAATATGCAATTATTTAAATAAATAAATAAATAATTTTCTACAGGCTACAGACTAAAAATACATATGGATTAAAATATGATAAAATATGGGTTAAATATATAATAATACAATAGGAGTTATATAACAAATTTAATACTTATTTTTTAATATTTATTAATTATTATTATCAAATTTGTTTTCATTTAATTATTTACTTTGTTTTTAGTAAAATAAATAGTAAATAATATTATTTATATATTTATCTTATTAATATAACTATTTGAAATATATAATAATATCATAAACTGTATATTTGAATTGTTTTGATATGTTAAGTGTTATTAAATTAAATAGGCAATTCTTTAATTGTAATAAATAAACAAATAAATGTGTACTTAAACCAATATTATTAGTAATAAGAACTATTATTCATAATTCAGTAAAAATAAATACATTTTATACAAAGAATAATAATAATAATAAATAGCATATTAGAATGATATCTGAAGGACACTAAAGACTGGAGTAATGGTGCTGAAAATTCTGCTTTGCTCAAAAAACAAGTTATTTTTAATTGTAATAATATTTCACAATATTACCGTTTTTACTGTATTTCAAATAAATCAAATAAATGCAGCCTTAGTGAGCAAAAGACACGTCTTTCTTTATATATACACATACACACACACACACACACACACACACACACACACACACACACACACACACACACACACTGTTGGCCAATTTTTTTTTTATGTTTTTCTCTTCTCACTCCAATGCTCCCTCATGCACAATGTACAATTAATACGTTCCATTGACATTCAGAGGTTCTGCAGCACTAGTGAAAAGCACAGATTCTTCACTTCAACGTTACTGCATTTCTCCTAGTTTCACAGACACTGATGGCTTAATATCACATGACTGCTTGCCTCCCCTTTCTCCACACACACCTCTATTTATTTATTTTTTCTTTCCTTGATTTGTCTTTCTTTTACCAGTTCTGTCAGTTCCCCAGCCAGTGAAACAGAGGAGGCTTTCTGCATGGCTGCACCAAGAGGTAATGAAAGTGTGTGATGAAGATAGCTAGAGGACTGGAGCACGTGTGCCGTCCACAGGGGAGGATTTCAGAGAGAGCTTCACAGCACAAATGACGCGCACTGTCACAAATGTACGCTGCAGCTAATGTAGCTAATTATTAACTGTAGCTAATGTAGCCAAGAATGTAACTAATTATTAGCTCTATTTGAAAAACCTAGTATACTGCCTACATTGACAGCTGACAACATGAGTGACTGAATTTGAACGTTCACAATTAATTACAATAGTGTTAGCATTGCTATGCATGTCACATAGAGGTTAGCATGTTGTTATGCTAATAGCACAATACTCTAGTGGACATAACAATACATAGCGCATACAAATATTTAGTGAAATATAAAATATAAAAGCATACTAAGTGAAAGGGAACCTTATGAGTGACTAAACTAGAACACTCACAAATCATTCCAATAGATTATGATGTTAGCATGTTGCTATGCTAATACCGCAACACTCCAGAAAGCATAACAATACACAGCGCATATAAACGTTGAGTGAAATATAAAACCTTACGATCCGAAATGGAACCTCATTAGTGACTGAATTAGAATGTTTGCAATTTGTTGAGTCTGATGTTAGCAAGTTGCTATGCTAATAGCACAATACTCTAGTAAGCATAATACACAGCATATTTATGTATATTTTACTGAAATATATATGTGTATATGTAACTGAAATAGAACCTTCTGAGTGACATTAGAACATTCAAAATCATTCCAAAAGGATTTATGTTAGCGTGTTGCTATGCTAAATGTGCAATAAAAAAGCATAGTAAGCATAACAACACACAGCGCATATAAACAAATATGAAACTATTTTGCACCTATACTAAATGAAATAAGTATATTTTGACATTTTTCTTTAATTGTCCACCATTTTTGATGATTTATTTTTCTCTAAATTTGTCGCAATGCATTCTGGAATTGCTTTAAATGCTAAGGATACATGCTATGCCTCCATAAGGCAGCATAATGATGCCAATTGTGACATAAGCTTGACTATGACATCTGAAAATGCTGTCTAGGTAGGCAGCATACTAGGGTTTGGAACAGTGTGGCTTTGACATACAAATCGTCTCAGGTTACTAATGTAACCATGGTTCCCTGAGTAGGGAACGAGACACTGTGTCCTCTAG
>NW_015557089.1:211266-219106 GCF_001515605.1 Sinocyclocheilus anshuiensis | reverse complement strand
CGACACTAGCCTTCTGTGGCCGTCTCTGATCCTCAGACCGAGACAGACCAGTACCCCTATGCTGTTCGGGCTTAGACCTGGACCATCGTGAAATGAAGGACTGAAGGCCGCTGAGCACGCCTTTGCCTCCCTGAACTTCTCGACCACCGTCTCAACGGAGGTAACCAAAAATATTCAGAAGGCGAAACCGGCGCATCGAGAAGAAAGCCCCTCTCTTCCATCCCGATATCTGCCAGGTTCACCCACAGATGTCTCTCAATACCTACTATAGCTGCCATGCTTAATAGCACAGAGAGAGATCTGTGGTGCGGCGAAACTCAGCTACCTCATCAGGCCTTTATCCAGGTCTTCCAGCAGGTCAGCCTAATATGCCTGGAGCACCGCATTGTGCGCAACGAAGCAACAGCCTGACCTGCTGCTGCGTATGCCCTGCCATCTAAGCCTTTTTCCACGGAAATTGCATGCTTAAAACAAAACGGTCAGTGAAGACGAAGAAGAGAATGACATGTTCTCCCGGCGCCTATTTATACTATAATCGCACCGGTAGTGATGTCATGGGCTGTCGCCGGCCAACGTTTTGTTGGTGTTTTTTCAATGTATGCTTCAGACACGGGTCACGATGAGGCTTTCCCCATAGCGACCCCTAGAGGACGCAGTTCGAAGTTCCCTTGAAAGGGAACTCCTTTTATCAAAATGCAATGACAAATCTGAGTTTGAGAAAACATCCTGTCAGTCACGAAGCAAATATGTTCGTCTGATCCGTACAGTGCGTCATTTACATTAATTTTACATGAATTCGTGTTTACAATGCTCAGCTTTGCAAATCTCAAATGGAGGCTACAATAACTCATAGTTCTTGCTGGAACAGAGAAGCTAATATATTCCTGAGTGGCTTTTATCCATCATCGCTCAATTGTTTTGTCAAGACTGTAGATTTAACAAGGCAAGCGAGTGATTTTTCACTCATGGTTTAATGCAGCTCATAATAAACTTAGTTCCCAAGTCTTTCTTTTCAATTTAATTGATGAATCAAACAGAACAATGGCTCTAAAGTGCACAGAAGGGGCTTACGTGTAAACTTTGAGCACGAAGTCTTTCTCCTCTTTGAGTTCAGAGATGGTCTGAAGGACATCGCTCATGGCCAGCACTGCGCATCCGTACGGCCGGCGGTACTGGACCTGAGGGGGGCCTTTCTTCGAGTCGTTTAACAACATCCGCCCTGAACAAAAATACATTATACATCACTGTCAGAAATACGGGTACACAGTACCATCTGCATGATTATACAAATCCTGTCCGTGCATGCAAGAAACAGCAAATGACATATTTTAGCTTGTTAGCCTATAGAGCAACATTTCCCTGTGGATCAGTGGCCATTATAATGTTGTTACATTAATGTTTGTGTCAATTTATTGGCTAATTATTGGCAAATTATATCACTTTAGTACTCCTATAGCTGGAAAATATAACTAAAACAATGGTATTTCATTATTTTTGGCCTTCTGAATATAAAAATAAATTAAAAATCAAGAAAAAAATTTGATGAAGAATCAAGTCAAATATAACAATAAAATAATAAATCGTGACAAATAAGTTATCCAGAATTACTTATTCTTATTAAAAAACTATAAAAAATGTTAATGCAAACGGATCATCAAATCAGTGAATTAACTAACTTAAAAGGGCAGAAATCAAATCAAAATGTACTACTCTGATAATTTTATGAAACTAATTCAAACGAGTTTCAAACACTTCCACCCGCCTGCCATCACAGAAACATCTAAAGATAATCAAAGTTTCCACAATCCTCACAAAAGAGGTTAAAAATGGCCATTGAGACTCAAAAGAGGAAAAGTTTTGTCTCATTTGGGGGGTTGAATGGTCTGTTCCAGCCTCCCAGTCACCTGTCCCTTTATAAACTGGAATTAAGCTTGCAGTGCCACACTTATGTAAGAGCTCTAGAGATGCAGTTGCTAGCAGAAATGCAGTGCCTTGTGGCAACATTTGGCTCCAAATGAAGGAAATGGATAGAGGAGAGACAGAAAGGGAAAGAGGCTAAATGAGACGGGATACTCACCCGTCCTGATGACCTGGGACACAATGTACAGATCTCGCTTCATGTCCTTGTTGCTTAAGTCCTGTGAGAAAATAAGAGAAGCTACTTAGTGTCCCTTTTTTATGTATTTTTCTAGCCATAGCAATAATGGTTGTTAGTCCCACCGTAAAGAGGGCGCAGAGACGATCGACCTTCTCTGGGTTTTTTGGGCCACCATTTTTGTTGAGTTTCACCATAAACTTCTCACTGGAAGAAAAAAAAACCTGAGAGGTTGATTTTGAGTTCACACAAGAAAGTTGTCAAATACAAATGTTCATCATTTAGACAAGAAAATACAGCTAGAAGTAATTACTCTCTAAATTAAAAACTGGTTTTGCTTCAGACCCACGTTTTTACTTATAAACATCAGCTGGTTTTCGTTTAAAAATGAACAAAATTATCCTAAATGATGAAGTGTGTGATTTCTGTGTCAATAGTGTCACAAAATTGTCACAGAGTTTTTATGCAGCTGAATCAATTATCAATCTATGAAGTCAATTATATTTATATAATTTATATTATAAATAAATATATTTAATATATACACAAACTATTTTTCTGAAATATATACATGCATGTGTGTGTATTTATGTATAGATAATAAATATACACAGCACACTTACATATATTATGTAAACAAAAATTTTGGATGTAATAAAATAAAAACAAATAAAAATGAGTAAATTTATTTTTTTTTAAATCATTAATGTTTATAAATGTAACTATATTTAATAACTAAAAATGTGGCACTTATATTCAAGCAGTTACATAGCATTGCACTTTTTATTTTTGAATGAATAAACTGATAACTGATTTATGTATTTTATTCCATTAGCAACATATTAAGAGTTGAAAGCACTATTATATAAGTTTAGGATTTAATTTTATATTGGAAATTTTTATTTATTTATGTTCCATAACCTCATGTGGCTCCTCATGACATCAATCTGGATTTAATTCTACACAGTGGACCCTCATGAATTATTCCAGAGCTCACACAGGGAAGACGTGAGAAAACACTGAGAATATTAATAAAGTCATGTTTTAATGTCTCTCTGTTTCCAATGGATTGACTGTGCTGCAATCAAATCACACTTCCTGTCTGCTCTGATCCAGTCTAATGGAGTCTGTGGCACCAGAGAGATCCTGACGGCGTCAGTACTATCTGAGTGTGAGCCGTGCAGCTGTAGAGATACAGGTGGCTTTGCGAATGCTGCCTAGGTCTTTCCTCAAGGACAGATGCCACCTGAGTCATTTCTGAACAGATCAACAGTGAGTCGATTCAGTTACTGAACAATGACATTTATTTACTGGAACCATCTGTCATCATTTTGATGCAACATGACTTTATGAGAGTCCAATAATTGCTTCTGCATTACTAATCACAACTAAATAACTAGATTGTATAACTGAACAAAACTAAAGTGGATAAAATTCAAAGCATTTATTTATTTATCTATATGTTTGTTTGTTTATTTATTTAAAAACAAATGAAGTGGTTTATTTGCATTCTTATTTTTGAATGAATATGTAGATTTTTTTTTTAATTGCAGACACTTTAGGGATGTTTATAGCCTCTTTTATGTAATTTATTTAGATAAATAAATAAATAAAACTGAATAAATAAACTGACAACTAATTCCTTCATTTTATGGAAAAGAGCAGCATGGACATTCTACAAAACATCTTTTGTATAAATAAATAATTTTTGAATTAATAAATCAACTTCTTCATTTTATGGAGAAAAGCCGCTTTTGTATAAATAAATTAATAAAGAAATAAAATGTATTTAAATAAATAAATAAGATAATATAAAAAAATAATTAAACAAATATATCTAATTTATTTTTATTTACATTTTGGTTTTTGAATTAATAAATTCATAACTGCGCAATGGAATCATTGGGAAAAAATTTAAATAAAGCCCTAATGACTGTCTCAGTGCCAGCAAACTCTGAAATGTTATTTTTGAGAGCTTAATTAGATATTACCTCAAGATTTTAAGCCAGTTCTCCTTGCTGAGAAATCTCCACATGACACATCCGATCCACAGGAGCCAGTCCTCATGCATATCAAACACACTGCTTCAAAACCAAACCTCGCATCACAAAATATCTCTGTGCTGCTTCTGCTGTTGGCACAAGTATCAAGACTTCAGCTTCTTGGTCGCGGTACAGGCTTTGTGAGGGAACATGTATTTTTGTCATGCGCAAACAAATGTGTGAAATATATTCAGCATATAGTCTACACTGTGTTTCAGTGCAGTGACTAAGCATTGCAAACGATTTCTGACAAAAGCAAACCAGAGGTTTTTAAATGAGCCAATAGTCTAAGCGCTGGAGTCCAGTCAGTGAGCTCATGCTGAACTACTGGCTGAAACCGCAGCGTGAAACCATGTCAAATCGCAGTGACAACTTCACTGACTCTGATGGAATGGGAGTTCATGCGTTGCTCGCTTTCTATGCATAATTTATTCAACATTTGAATAACAGTTTTGTTTTTAACGCTGCTGGGAGAGCCAATTTGAAGTTTAGGCACTAGAATTACTGATGGAGAAAACAGCAAAAAATGTATTCAAGAACACAGGCTCAGTTTGTTTTAGATGTCTAGCCAGATGCCATTATAACAAGTGTTATAATTGAAAATAAATAAATAAATAAGGCTTAATTTATTTTTGTACTTATCATCATCATTATTATTATTATTATTATATTATTGTTATTATTATTATTATTATTATATATTTTTACAACACACAACCAATGTTGCATTACAATAAATATTTTGCTCATTTCTAATGCAAAAATGAATGAATGAATATTACATTTAACTTATTATTATTATGATTATTATTATTATTATTATTTTATAAAACCCTTGCTAATTCCTATGGTATATAACTAACTAATACTAATTTTTTAAATGTATTTTTAGTTTAAATTTACACCACATCAATCAGTGTTTCATCACAAAAATCCCAATTTCTATAGCAAAAATAAATAAATAAATAAATAATATTTTACATGTAATTTACTTATTTTTTACACAATATTTCATTACAAAACCTTGCTAAATCCTATTGTAGATGAATGAATGAATGAATGAATGAATGAACATATCTTTTTACACACTTTTTACACAACAAAATCCTTGCTAATTCCATCGCAAAAATTAATATTTTTTTTTACAATTCATTTTATTTTTTTTACGTATTATTATCTTTTACAAAACACAACAACCAAAATTTCATTACAAAAACCTAGCTAATTCCTATTGCATAAACAAACAAATATATAGATAGATAGATAGATAGATAAATAAATGTTTTACTAATCTTTTTACGCACAACAACAAATGTTTCATAACAAAACACTGCTCATTCCTTTTGCAAATGTATGAATGAATGAAACAGTCAATCAATAAATAAATCCTTTTATTATTATTGTTACTACTATAACACACAACCAATGCTGCATTACAAAAAAAACTTTCTAATTGCTGTTGCAAAAATGAATAAAAAATGTTTTCAAGTAATGTATTTGTAATTATTTATTATTATGTTTTATTTTTATTATTTTTTATTTTATTACTATAAAATAATAGTCAATGTCTCATGACGAAAACCTTGCTAATCAGTTGTTGATGGAATCGGTGCAGTAATGCAAGAGAACATATCTGATCACAGATGTGAATTTCTTATGTCACATGTACATTAGACACGTATGCACACACAGATGAATGCGTTACACATTCCAGCACATGCTTCACTTGTTAACTAGACTCATCAGTTCATCACGTGTGTCTGTCCTGAGGGAACGCCTCAGCCCAGAACAACCAATCACTTCCCCGGAGGAGACGCTATTGTCCTCTGGCAGCGCTGACAGGTATTCATTAAACTCCTCGAACATCAGCAGTGCTATTATTTCCCAGCTTTGTCCCATTCAAACGACTCAGCGATTGTTCAGAGCCTATTGTGTAGCGATCTCTAGCTCACGCCGCACACGGTAATAACATACTTAGTCTGGAGTGTGTAAAGGCTGATGGGCTTTCAGCTGATGTATGATCTTTATATCATAAAGAAATATGTTCAGAGAGTGGATTGAAGTTAAAACAGTTAAGGGTTGAAATGAACTGCTGGGAATCTATGGCCAAATGTAATTAACAAGTTTAAATATCTATTAACAAATTCAACCTTTAAAGCTGAATAACTCAACTGTTTGAATAGAGACTAAAGCAGCTGTCATGCATTTTAATCAATCACGGAGAACATGAGGGCTTTGTAAGATAATGGCAGATTCATACTGATTGACAATATGGGCCGCAGCCATTTCATAATAAAGGATTGGTAGTGTTTTGATGGAAAACGCTTGAGGTTTTGATGTTGACCAGCGTTCAGCTGATCATTTGCTTGAAACTTGTCATCCAAACGCATGTGAAAGAACTGTGTCTGTTTGGAAAGACTCAGCGACACTAAAGGCATTGACAGATGAGAGAAAGCAACAAACCTAGACAAGAAACATTTAATCAAAATGTGAATTGCATGACGTAATTGCATTTAAGTGAATGTATGAAAATAAACTGTTCAATTTTCATCTATTACTATTCTATACTTGAAGTCAATATCTATGAAAGGAAAATAAAATTTGTCAAATTACAAGTTGCACAAAGATTTGCTGATGTGCAAGACAAAAACCTCCACAATGACGAATATAGTTTTCTAAAGAAATAAAATAATAAACAAATAATAATAATAACAATTATTATTATTATTGCTCCATAAATATTTTAAAACAAGGACAACAATTAATAATAATAATAACAATAATAATAATAATAATCATCATAATGTCACTTTTCGTTTATGATTATTTGATAATAATAATAATAATTATTATTATTATTAGTAGTAGTAGTAGTAGTAGTAGTAGTAGTAGTAGTAGTTTTATTATTTGTATTTTTGTTTCTTTTATTATTATTTGTATTATTTATTTTAAAATAAGTAGTTAAGAAACAGACAATGTTAAACATCTCAATCAATCAATCAATCAATCAAAGTAAAAATACAATAATGGATTTCTCTTTTCCTATTCAACAACAACAACAACAACAACAACAACAACAACAACAACAACAACAACAACAACAACAACAACAACAACAACAACAACAACAACAACAACAACAACAACAACAACAACAACAACAACAACAACAACAACAACAACAACAACAACAACAACAATGTTAATTTTCCACTCTTTTCTCACTTCTTTCACTTTTTGGTCCAACACAAAGCACCGTGATACATGTGCAGTGCTGGTGTGGATGGAGCAGCTCGCAGCAGAATAACACACAGACAGACTGCAGCGGTGCAGATGTTTACAGTTGGATTTGTTTGTCATGACGCGCATGTGCGACTGCAGAAGCAAGTGACAGACGGATGGAAAAAGAGAGAGAGCGCCGAGAACCTTCAAACACACAGAGGGGCAGAAAAAGTGTGAAACTGCGAATAATCAGGACAGATATTTTGCATTGTATCTTTAAAGTCAGTGTGAAATATGTCCCATTAAAGACTAAATTGGTTTGTGAACAGCGTTTAACGTTGACGAGACAAACTTCAATCATCTGGAAAGATCTTTTAACTAAAAACAGTTGCGTAGAGTACGTTCCTCTTTTCAGACTTGACCAGGCGTGATCTAATTTTGGAGCAAACCTGTGGCCCACTACAGGGTCAGACAGCTTTGC
>NW_015557089.1:206679-210975 GCF_001515605.1 Sinocyclocheilus anshuiensis | reverse complement strand
AGAGAGAGAGAGAGAGAGAGAGAGAGAGAGAGAGACAGAGAGAGAGAGAGATTTGAAATTGCGATGTACTGTAGTTAGTCAAACATATAATCTGTGATCATATTAATCATTTCAGTAATTACATGGATGGGCTGGCACCAATTAACACATCATGTCAAATTCCTTAAAAGAACATGTGTTCAGGTAAAATAAAAAATAAGCAGACTGGACACTGCGAAAAAATAAAAAAAATTAATTAGTAAATAAATAAATAAATACATAAATAAAATCTTCTTAATCAGTATCTTGTCTTATTTTTCAGTAAAAATATCTAAACTGCATTACAACAAGAAAAGCCATATTTCAATATAAAATTAAAGCTTGTTTTTAGTGAATGTTTCAAATCTTGAATTTCGATAAATAAATAAATAAATAAATAAATACATTTATTAATTTATTTATTATATAATTATTCCACAATTCACAGTTTTATTTTATAATAATGATGATAATAATAATAATAATAATGATTATTATTATTATTATTATTTAATAAAAAAATAAATAACTACAACTTTTTTGGCATTAACACATTTTTTGATACACATTTTCACATTAATGATTTTTTCCCCAAAGTCTTTTTTAAATATCAAAATAAAATTTTGTCTCAAAAATAATGCAGAAAAATGTTTTTAAAAATTGTCAATTTTATACAAAAAAAATCATAAATTGGAAACATTATTATTGAGTGATCAACTGATTGCATTTATTTAATTAAATAAGTTAGCTATAATAAATAGACATAATGACATCGATGTTATATGTACATTCACTGCAAGAAATCACTAGGGGGAAAAAAGAGAGAAAAAAATATAGGAAAGAAAAAAAAAAATCTGCAAAAGGAGTGAGAAACAAATGACTAAGAATAATTGTAACAACAATAAAAATATATCCACCCATGTCAACATGAAATATTATATGCAACCAATTTATTCCTGTAACAAGATTTAAGCACATTGGAAATTTAATATTTTATTTATTTATTTATTAACTAGCAGGGTTTAGTGACATCAGCAATTATTATTATTAAACATGTTTAACCTCAAAAAGCACTGCACTGACTTGTGTTTTTTTTTCAGCGATATATGCTTTCCATCCTAAAGAATTGCAGGGGGAAGAATGATAAAAAGCGAAGCTTAACTCACACAGAAAACGCTGTCTAGACATGGTCAAAAGCTCTCAGAGGGAATATGGAATATAATGAATACACTGGAAATAAAATGTGTGGTAGAGAAATCGTTCTGTCTCCATGGTGAGACTCATCAGCATGAGGTCTCTCATGAGAGCAGCCTCTCTCAGGACAAACACCAGCAACGCACTGCGGTTCCTGCAGATCAAGGCTTTGAAATCACACAAAAACAGCCATGCTAACCTGTGCCGTTTTGACAGATGATGATGCATCACGACTATTTAAGGTGAGCCTGAAGTGAACAACACATGAAAAAATGGTAGGGATGAGGGGGTTTAAGCGGGTCTGACCACCCTAATTAACGTTTTTGTTGTTTCTTTTGGCATTCAAAAGGATAAAAGGGTAATACATGAACTTATTGAACCGTTTCTTCAAACAGAAACATTTAAGCGATCGTCTCTTAGTGGCCTACAAACGCTTCTCTAATTTAATTAATGAGGTGCATGAATTACTTTTTAAACACTCCCATTGGAGGAATCTGCCAGTGGCCTTATTTCTCTTAACATTAACACGAGGAAAAACAAAACAAGCTTCCGTTGTATAACAAAAGATAGAATCTCCTCATCCTTGAGTCTCCTTGAGTTTCCTTGAATTTATTATACTCCCTGAAACTCGACTTCCCTTAAAAGGGTCATATGATGCGATTTCAAGTTTTCCTTTCTCTTTCTCTTGGACCAAGAGCTTGTAACACTCCAAAGAGAAAGGAAAAATTGAAATTGCATCATATGACCCCTTTAAGACTTGTCCACGCCCTCCAAAAACGCCTCCTTAAACACGCCCCCACATGTCTACGTCACTATGTGGGAAGATTTGCATAACACCGCCCAAATGTTCACGCCAAGAAAGAAGGCATAACTTTGATTCTCGCTGTAGTACTGTTGCCGCCGCCACCATGCTGGGGAGACGCTGTGTTTCTTTGTGAAAGCGAAAATACTTTGTTTGGCTTCCCAAAAGAGGACACAACTAGAAATTAATGGTTAAGTTGTATTTACAACACTGTTCCAGAACAGTTCAGCCCAAATATTTGTGTGTGTGTAACCACTGATCTATAATAGAGAACTGGATTGCTCATAACGTCATGAAAGTGAAGCCGCCGCGCCGCCATATTGGTAATCCACACTACTCCCATACATTCCATTGAATTAATAGGAAATCGTACGAATTTAATGAGAAAACATCACCTAACAATCAGCGTTTTTTAAATCTGAAGTATCTCTGTACATTCTTCCAATGCAAACACCCTAGGCATATAAACGGTTATTTTTTTTAATGTCGGGAATTTCCCCTACTTATTAAAAAGCTACGTTCATTACATCATGAACATGATAAACATCAGACGGACACGACCTCAACATATATATATAACAAATGACAAAGTGTTCATTCTGAAATCTGAAGAAAGATTTATGCTTTGTATACACATATACCTTTATTCGCCTTGTACAGTTATTCATTGTTTATATAATTTTGTTATAGTGTTTTTATTCGTACAGTATAGGCGCTAACTGCAAATGTTTCAACAATGATTTCGTTAACAGCATTCATTTTGAAGCAGGTAATGATTTAAACGGTGGTTAAATTAATTATTAATTTAGCATACAACATTTTACATGGAAACAATGCTAGTAAACATATGTGCGCGATCTTGGAGAGTCTGAAATAGATGTTTCTCAATCAGGACATTAAAAATATACACATCATAATTTATTCAGAGAAATAACTGACTTCATAACATACATAAAGAAATAGGCTATATTTTGTGTTGGATCAGTTGCCTGAGTCGGCAGTGCGCAGCAGACACACCCACCTAAACGGTTTAAATATATTGCTTATCCTGCCCAAAAAGTTCATAACCATTGCAGATAAAATATGAAGTAAAAATTGATTTACATACACATAACATAAAAACTAATCCCGTTTGACTGATTTGCTTCAAATCGGGTGATTTTAGGTCAGTGTTTTAGCTGTGACTCAATGGTGCTCTCTGCCGGTAGGGATTAGTAAGATGGCGGATCGAACACTTCCAGTGGCTTCACTGCCTGTTGGCAGTTTAGAACACGATGAGCGATCCAGTCATATATAGATCAGTGTGTGCAACGCATTTTACGGAGGAATTTTTCCTGAACCTGGGAGAGTAGCCTACAATGCCGTCTGTTCTGACTCACAGCCTGTAAGTATGTTTTCATATTTAAAGTTTAAAATTTGCCACTGAGTTTTGAGCAGTGTAGAGTAGCGCTTGTTGTTTGCCATTTCTCCGATCACAAATGCAGACATGGTTTTATGTTTACGCGGCACAATATGCAACGCAACACGTAAAAAGACAGTCATTATAATCAGTAATTATGTCCCCACTGGATGCAACAAATGCCTCGTTTATAATGGGTTTTATTGATGTTGCTCGTCGCGCCGGGACACGGCTTTACAGTATGGTAAGGGGCGTAACATTTCCGTCACACGCTTGAGGTATTCGGCCAATCACAATGCACTGGATAGCTGGCCAATCAGAGCACACCTCGCTTTTCAGATCGATGAGCTTTGTAAAAATCGACGCGTTTCAGAAAGGCGGGGCATAGAGGAGAAACAATAATATACATTATGTGGAAAATAATGTTTTTTTAACCTTAAACCGCATAAACACATTTCATTACACCAAATACACAAAAATAATGTTCTTTTTTAGCAACGTCATATGACCCCTTTAAAAATGTTGCTCTTGTAGATTCCCTGAACCACTGGAAAGCAATTCTACTTCCTGTTTCTGACAAGTGCCTTTTTTAATCCAACTAATATCAAGATCCTCAAGAAAAGTTATAGCAGCCTTTCCTCAAAAAGCCAAATGAATTGAGCTCCAAAATCGCTAAAAGTGCATTTAGTTTTATCCGAAACAGATGAATGTAAATCTGACAGCGTTTTAATTAATTATTGAGGCGGTTCGGAAGTGAAATGTCTGTGGTACTAAAATATTAATGTTCTATAATTTTGGGAAAAAAAAAAACGTACCAACTACACTAAACCAATAAACCTAACCGAGAGTGTTAACAAAAGCAAACGTGAGATTAAAAAGCCAT
>NW_015557089.1:199179-204179 GCF_001515605.1 Sinocyclocheilus anshuiensis | reverse complement strand
CGGCAAGACCAGGCCGGAGGAGAGACCAGAGCAAGGCACCAGAAAGCTGAGCTCAGATACTTATTGACCATAAACTCTGAAGCACCCCAGACACCAGGCAAGGGAACCAGTGGACCGGAACAGGTCAGGACAGGAACACCACAAGACAAAACATAGCTCCACAGGAACACAAATTACTCCAAGACAGGCAAGAGAATAAACAAAGGACTAATAAAAAAAAAACTAAATTATTATTAAATTAACCAACACAAAACTAATATATTAACCAAAAAATGAAAACAAAAGATCAGGAGACAATATTGTGTCTTTTTTTATTTAAATCTAGCTTTATTCGCATTGGCCCATGGAAACCTCTATGAACACACTTGACTTGACTAAAAAACTCGCGGGGGACGAATTTACGTTTTATTAAAAAGTGTTTACGCATACACTCATGGCGCGCAGCCGCGCACACACATTAGGATAGGTTAGATTCCTGCCTCCGTTGCGAGTCCCTATCAAGCACTTTACCAATTCAACTACTCTGTTCTTCTCCTCCTGCCTTGCTCTTTGGCCCGCATCACTCACCGCAGAGCAAGCCTGTTCTTGATAAATCTCCTGTGAAAACGTGGGAAATGCCGACGAGGAAGAAGTTGGGTTGATGCGATCTTTATATAGGCGGAGCAAAATACTTCATCGCTCCGTCTATAGCGCATTGTGATTGGATGTTTATGCTGTCAATACAGGAGACAAACCAATGGGCCACTGGCTGCTCGCTGTTCCTGCGTGATGGTTTTCGGCAAAAAAACAAAAAAACAGTCTGTCGGCCCCTTAAGTGCGTCGGCCCACCGGGAAAATGCTCGGTATGCCCGATTACCAATCCAGCCCTGATAACAACACAACATCGCATAACATATAACAATGTAACACGTTTTTAACAACATGTAACACAATGCCACAGCCAGACATGGCAAAACATATAACGATATAACATGTAATGCTATAACATAACATGTAACCATATATAGCATGATATTTGATACACCACAGCATGCTATGACAAAAAGATATACCACAACATGATATATCAACACAACACTGAATAACATATAATGATATAACATGCAATGCTTTAACATGTAACCATATATCTCATGGTGTGATATACTATAGCAGGACATGCCATAACACATAACAATATACCACAACATGATATAAAAACACAACATTGCATAACATATAACAATAAAATAACATGTAACATTATAGCATAACATGTAACCAAATCTCACATGATGTGATATAGCACAGCATGATATGCCACATGTAACAATACACCACATGATATAACACAACACTACATAGCATAGTAGTAAATAGTAATAGTAAATCTATAACACAATTTGATGTTACATCATTACATGCAATGTTATGTTGTGGCATGGCATTACATGTTATGTTATGTTTTGTTGTGGCATGGCATTACATGTTGTTGTGTTGTATGTTATGTTATGTGCCTATTTTACTAATGACCTATATTCGAACTAGTGCTTTATACATAACTGTAAAAGGTCATTTAGCATGACCAAAACAGAGTAAACAAGGTGTTTGGATCAAAATGTCACATTTTAGCCCATGGTGAACCATGACCTACAAAAAGTTCTATAAGTTAATGACTCTAAGCATTCCTGACAAGTCCTCAGATGGTGCTGAGTATGACAAATATACCTGGGATGTGCTTTGCTGGACGCTGTGTCTGCTGGATAGGTGCTGTCAACCGAGAGAAAAAGAGAGAAAGATAAACACTGTAGTCATATTTCAGACTTATACCCAGCCAATATATAATGTACAAAGCATGCTGACAGCAGTTAGACATATCATCTTAGCTGAAAAAAATCTGTCCATTATAATGAATGTGCTTCAAATGGAAACATATATGTGCATACTACGCACAGTATCTTCAACATAAAACAATATCACACTAAAATAATTCTTAATTCAAGTATCAAAGGGAACAACATTTCCTGTTTGATCTGTAATTGAGTAAATAAGACACTTGCTTAAGGGATTGAATATTTTCCCACAACGCTGTATGGATGTACAGAGCAATATCTCATGAGATATCTACATCTAGATTAATCATATTCACAGAGGCATCGTCAGCACAAACCCCAAGCAGAAAACACTTGCTCATAATCACATGGTGCAATGCGCAAACACACACATACACGCGCGGGAGCTTGGGTGACTTATGAGTCTGTGTTTCTTAGCATGCATCTTTCGCTTCAGTGCTTTTGACTGCGTTTAGAATAAATTACCCAGCATACAACACAAACCCCGATCAGTGAATGCATGGTGGGAAAAGAGGTATGCAAAACTCGCAAGCACAAAAATACAAAATAGATAGTGCCTTCCAGTTGTTAGTACTTTGATTTCCAGTTTATGGGGTGTTCTGTGCGTAGTGACATCACTACAGGTTACTAAGGTGTTCTCAGTGGTAGTTAACACTTTGGTATTCAGTTGCTAGGGCATTCTGAGTGGTTGCTAGGGCATTGCTCGGGTGTTGGTGGTGGACTGATGTAGCTATGAGGTTGCCAAGCTGTTCTCAGTGATTCTTAGTACTTTGCTGTCCAGTTGCTTGGGTGTTCTGGGTGTAGTGACATCAAAGTGCGGTTCCTAAGGTGTTCTCAGTGGTTGTTAACACTTTGCCGTCCAGTTGCTAGGGTGTAGTGACATCCTTATGCGGTTGCCAAGGTGTTCTTAATGGTTTTTATCACTTTGCTGTTCAGTTGCTAGGGTGTTCTGGGTGTAGTGACATCACTACATGGTTGCTAAGGTATTCTAAGCAGTTGTTAGTACTTTGGTGCCATTCTGGGTGGTTGCAATGGCATTGCTTGGGTGTTGTGGGTGGAGTGATGTTGCTATGCAGTTGCCAACGTTTTTACAGTTGTTCTTAGCACTTTTCCGTCCAGTTTCTTGGGTGTAGTGACATCACTGTGCAGTTGCTAAGGTGTTCTCAGTGGTTGTTAACACTGTTGTCCAGTTGCTAGGGTGTTCTGGGTGTAGTGACATCACTGGGCAGTTGCTAAGGTGTTCTCAGTGGTTGTTAACACTGTTGTCCAGTTGCTAGGGTGTTCTGGGTGTAGTGACATCACTGGGCAGTTGCTAAGGTGTTCTCAGTGGTTGTTAACACTGTTGTCCAGTTGCTAGGGTGTTCTGGTTGTAGTGACATCACTGTGCAGTTGCTAATGTGTTCTCAGTGGTTGTTAACACTGTTGTCCAGTTGCTAGGGTGTTCTGGGTGTAGTGACATCACTAGGCGGTTGCCACTGTGTTCTCATTGGTTTTTAGCACCTACCTTCCAGTTACTAGGGTGTTCTAGGTTGCTAGGGCATTGCTCAGGTGTTCTGGGTGGAGTGATGTTACTATGCAGTTGCCAAGGTGTTCTCAATGGTTGTTAGCACTTTGCTGTTCAGTTGTTCAGTTGCTAGGGTGTTCTGGGTGGTTGCTAAGGCATTGCTAGAGTGTTCTTGGTGGAGTGATGTTGTTATGCGGTTGCTAAAGTGTTCTCAATACTTGTTAGCACTTTGCTCTACAGTCTCTCAGTTGCTAGGGTGTTCTAGGTGCAGTAACGTCACTATGCGGTGACTAAGGTGTTCTCAATGGTTGTTAGCACTCTGCTGTCCAGTTGCTAGTGTGTTCTGGGTGGTTGCTAGGGCATTGCTAGGGTGCTTTGGGTGGAATGACGTTGCAATGCAGTTGCTATGGTATTCTAGGTGGTTGTTAGCACTTTGCTCTACAGTTACTAGGGTGTTCTGCGTGGTTGCTATGGCATTGCTCAGGTGTTCAGGAGGATTGGCATCATTATGCTATGTGGTTGCTAAGGTGTTCTGAGTGGCTTTTAGTGATGCTTTACTGTTCAGTTACCAAGGTGGTTGCTAGGGCATTGCTAGGTGGTTGAGAAGGTGTCACTAGGTTGTATCTAGGGTGTTCTGGTTAGTTGCTAGGTGATTGCTTGGCTAATTTGGGCAATTATGGTGACATTTCTGCTGTGATTGCTAGGGTACTCTGGATGGTTACTAGGACATTTCAAGGTGTTAGTCATGTGGTCTGAGTGGTTGCTAGGGTATTGCTTGTGGTTGCTAGGGCATTCCAAGGTATTAGTCATGTCTTCTGAGTGGTTTCTAGTGGTGTTTGCTCATAGTGATACTTTCCTTAGTAAACATCACTAAAATTACCTTTACAAGAAGGACCAGGAAAAGGAATCATCAAAGCTGCATGCACATCTCAAGATGAAAAGTGAGATTTCCTTGATATAGTGCTTGACAATGAGGGAGTATTGCTTCATTTGCAAACCCAGTTGAGGATTTCAGGCCGAACTGAGAAACATCTGAAAACAAATATCTTTCCTTCTGTTCTCACTTTCACCGTCAGGGAGGCTAAACGCGTGCCTGGCGGGACTCATTAATCTAAAATAGAGCCTTGCGGCACTGTGAGCGTGGCAGATTGTACAGCCATGTTACAACATGCTTCTGTGAGACTTCAGTCCCTGACTAACTTATATCAATATATGTGCTGTTCTTTTGCGAAATAAAACTGTTACTCGTTTGGCAGACACTATTTATTCAAGGTTACATTACTGCAGGTAAAGGACACCTGGTGCAAGTGTCTTGCTCAAGGGCAACAATGCTGCTGACATATCAGTAAGTCAAAATGTAACCATAAATTTGTACATCACCATCCCAAAATATAAATAAATTAATACATACATACTTACATAAAGTGTTATTATTTTTAAAATAAAAGCATTGTAATAAATAAATAAACAAACAAACAAACAAACAAACAAACAAACAAACAGGGTTATTAATTTTTAAAATAAAAATACAGAAAAAAATGTATCGTTTGAATGATTGATTTAAAACAGATTCTCACAGGTACTCTTATGGCTACAGAGGATGAGGAGTGCCACTTAAAAATGAAATGAATGAATGAATGAATGAATGAATGGATGAATGAAAG
>NW_015557089.1:184232-185835 GCF_001515605.1 Sinocyclocheilus anshuiensis | reverse complement strand
CTCTATCATCTATCATAGGAACTTCATGTTTCCTATGAAAAAGATTCTCTTATGACTGCAAAACTGTAATTTTCGAATATTCAATTCAATAAATTGAATCGAGTAGCACTCTATCATAGGAACTTCATGTTTCCTATGAAAAAGATTCTCTTATGACTGCAAAACTGTAAAATTGAGTTTTCGAATAGAGACAGTGAATGTCAATGCCTATGTCCTTGTTTTGCAATGGGGTGCACAAAGGGGAAAAAAGGAACACAAACTTTAAGATTTCTTTTCTGGACAGTGTTACTGAAAAAGTAAAAAAAATAATAATGATGGACTGAATACTGAAAGTTAAAACAGACAGATAGTGTAAATTGTGTGTGAACAGTGCATGCGTAATCCAGAACCAGAAAAGCTTGGCTCTTTGATTTAATCTATCTTTTGCTTCCCTGGAGACAATTCAGCATCAACTTCTAAGAAAACGAAAGGTCTCGAGTCTCTGCAGTCTTCAGTGCTCTCTGCTGCCCGAGGCCAAGTTAAAGTCTTCTCACATCTCTGTCTCTCTGTTCTCTTCAGAAGCTTGTTTCTTTCTATATTTTTGGTATTTGTGTGAAACTCCTCCACCTCCCACATATCGAGCTATACAAATCTCTCTGTGACCTCAACATTTGGCTAGTACTTAAAATCGAGTTGAGATTCAGCTACTCTACCCAGGAGTGTTTGCTTTCCACTGAATTTAGCCCAAAAAGTTAGCCAATCCTCTTAGTCAGGCGCTTTGAAGAGTTCTCTTTTCTCTTCACTAGTTCCTCCAACCTCTTTCCAATTCTCTCTAACATTCTAACTTTAATGGTTGAAGGAAAAATGTTGCCAAAATGAAATTAAACAATATCAGGAATGTCACAATTATTTTAATGTGTTTTAAGTTTCATAAAGACTGAAATAATATTTTACGTAACAGTTTTAACAGCATCTCTGTTTTAAACCTAGTAGCAAAAACTGTTGGATTTGAGAATTTCATTAATTTCTGATTAAAAACACTGATTTGTTTCAAAGAACTGATTCAGCTTAATTTACTTAAACATGGAAGTCAATATGTGCCATCTGACATGCTTTAAAAAGGATAAATATTAATACATTTTAATATAAGTTTAATACACAGTACATTATAAACATTTAATATTATGAATATAACAAATAATAAATATACAACAACAGTAATAATAATAATAATTATTATAATGATGATGATGGATGATGAACATTATGATTATGATTATTATTATGTTGCCAATATAAAATTACGCAACACCATGGATATCAATATCATATTAACAGGCTTTTTTTTTAAGTTTCATTAAGACTAAAAGAATATTTTGCAAAAGACAGAGAATATTTTAATATCTCTGATCTAAACCTAGCAGCAAAAAATAGATTTGAGAAATTTGATTCGTTTTAATGGTCTGATTCAAAACATTGATTCATCTCAAAGCACTGATTCAACTTAATGTACTTAAAATGGAAGTCACTGTGTGGCATTTGACAATATTAATAAAAAATATTAATAAACTATACACATTTAATATTAAAAATAGCTGCTTGGTTTGTCTAATTTAAAAAAAAA
>NW_015557089.1:180756-184222 GCF_001515605.1 Sinocyclocheilus anshuiensis | reverse complement strand
GTGATATATTAAATATAATTTTCACAATAATAAGATTTATTGGACATGGAATGCTGATAAATAGTTTCATTTTACAGCCAAACTGAAATACACAAGCTAATATTTCATCATGTTAAACAAATATTTTTCAAGCATTAACAATGTTAAGCTTGCGCATGTGTAGATTTTAGATTATGTATACGATAACGTTTTATTGGAAACAGGTTTTGACAGCAGCATCTGTTTCTAACAGGTGCTTTTGGATTGCAGCTTGTGGAAACAGCTATATATATCCTAAACTGCAGAATACAGGCAGAGCGCAGAGGTAAATTTAGCCCCTTTGCTGTCATATTACAGAGTGGGCACTCAAATCCAGTCCCACACAAACCCAGACGTAGATACTTGCATATGGCACAAACGTGTGCAGACATCATGGAAAAAGATCCGGAAATTGTGTGAAGCAAATAAATGTACAGTATTAGCAGCTTTTCCACAAGCTGCAATTCAGAAGCACCTGTTAGAAACAGATGCTGGTGTCAAAACCCGTTTCCAATAAAACGTTATCATCGTCGAATAGGGGTCTAGAGAATAAAGTGAATTACTGAGGGTAGAAATAAAATCAAAAGCTAAAAAAGCTTATTTTTTAAATTTCCAATATTGTTTCTTATTAAACTCCAAAGGGTAACTGTTCCATAAAGCTGTAAATACGCTATGAGGCTTTCTGGGAAATAGAATATGTAAATGTTTCATTCTGATGAGGCGTCTTGGGAATCTGCCCTCTAATGGAGTGTTTAAAACATTTCTGCTTTCTAATCGTTCAGCTCATTCTACAGGTGGGAACTCGGCAACATCTGCACATTATGCCTACATTACGCACATATGCAACAGTTAAAGGAATGCATTAAAACATTAATTCCTGCTCTCGTTTCCATGGATGACTCACATATTAATAAACCCATTTTGAAGAACTTGCAGCAAAAGCAACAAAAACACTTGAAAATAGAGACGTACAAACCAAAATACAGGTCATTATTACAACGAAAAAAAATAATCATAAACTGTTTCATAATCACAAATAAATAATGACCTGGATTTTAATTTCATTTTCAGTTTATATTTGACTAATCTTTTAAGAATTTAAGTCACAGTCTTCATTTTACTTTTAATGGTTTACATATAAATGAAAACTTAAACTGTATAATTATATAAAATATTTTAGTAATATACAATTGCTATATATATATATATGTACGGCACAAAAGACAAAAAAAATTCACTAAAACACTAAACTAACTATAATCATTTAATAATATAAAAAATATTATATGAGATATTTTAGTCTTTTTTGTGATTTATGATTTCATACTTTATTTTTCTTTTCTTTTTTTATGTGAATACTTACAAACATGCATATATAATAATTTAAACCAGAACTGTAAAATCATAATGCTATAAGCAAATAATTCAGCAAACATAACCTTTGCATTAAGCGCACATAAGTGCCTCATTTGTAAAGTGTAATTTTTCTGCCCAAGCATCTCATAAATAAAAGTCTTTGAATAAAGTAAGCAATTTGCATGAATTTTAAATCATAAGCGTTGCAAAAACATCTATTGTATGTTCTCCTAACATCCAACAGAGGAGGCTGTAGCAATTTACTGCTTCAGGGATGAAAATGCACACATCGCAAACTGATCGGAAAGCTATCAGTGTACTTACCATTTTATAGAGATCAGAAACGCTGATCTGGTCCGCATCGACCATTTCAAACTCTTTCCTGGGTACCAGATCTAAGCCTAAGTGTCTGTTGAACACAAGAAAACAACAGGGCAGAGATTAACGTAGATTCCTCAAGACTGATATACTTAGAATGTATAATATTGTGCACAGAAAATCTGTCAAGCTGTTGTGTCCACCTGTTGTCATGGGCATTCTTTTATATCTTTTTTTTATCCATAAATCGCTACATTGCTATACCAAAATATCTCACGGCGCAATGTGATGGACACTAGATTGGAAAAAAAATGACATAAGAACGTTTCTAAACAAGTTTTCCACACTTCTTTCCAGGTTTATCTACACAGAGCTGTTAAAACTGGGAGGCTCATATGGTAAGCTGCTAGCGTTAGCACTACGTGCAGCTGTCATACTGTAGAGCTATAGAAACAGGTGTTGCCCTCATAACCTAACTATGGAAGTAATGGCATGCCATAATGTATCTTAATATAACATAAACATTTCTTCTCTCAGACTTCCCAGACGTAAATAAAACCCCATCAATGCCCTGAGTAGCCTAAACCACAGACTAGCATTAAGTAAGTGCGTTAGCATCTAAATACATGAAATATACGGATTTTGCGGCTGAAAATTCACACCAAAAGTTTAATTTTATAAGCTCATTTTTATTACTAAACTATATTTTACATGTTTTTGGATGTTCTGGGTGTTTGTTAAGTGGTTCAATTTAAGTCATTAAGAAGAAAACAATGCTAGTAATGCTAACATTAAAGTAAACTAGCTACCGCATAGCTAATGTTTTCAGATTGTTTGACAGGACAGGTGGTTGTTAGGGTGTTTGACTGGTTGCTAGGACATTACTAAAGTTATTTTGCTCCGGTTGTTGTGCTCTCGATCAAAGCATTAGCATTAGCATCACCCAGCGCCCCTGCCTAGCCAGGGGTATGCTTATAAATTTGCATATTTTCTGAATATCTCAATGCAAATTAGTTCTCCAGAGAGGCCTCTTGCATCATTGTCTTGTATCAGAGCATAAATAAATCTATTTGTTGGTGACTTCGTGTAAACAGACAGTAATAAACTTATTATGTGACAATTAAGCGTTTTTAGCAATAACAATATTGATATACTCCACAACTTCAGCGTGAATGCCTCTAATTTGCTACGTCAAACGTTGCTCAGTATATAAAAGTCTTGTTATTGAGGCATAATCAGCCCTCTTGCAGTCATACACAAAATATTTTAACATATATATTATAGTTTATAATAGTAACGGTGACAAAAATACAAGATCACTTCAAGATAACCTGAGAAAGGCATAATGAAAACATTATTAGATTGTTTGAAAAACACTCAAGATGCTCTTCAACTCATCCTTCAAGTATTTATAGAACATATCAGTAAGTGCTCCTGTCTCAAATCCATTTCATCCCATTTACTCAATTATTTCTTAGTTTGCTGATTTGAAGACCTGGCAATGATGTACTGCTGAAAGCCCAGAACCACAAAGTGACTGTTTTGGCCTTTCATTCTTCGCTATAAGAGGTGAACCTCATGACTTTCATTTTGGCAGTCTGGTCTGCTTCTATGTTTTAGATAGCATCATCTTTTACTTAAAGTCCCCCTGTAGTGAAAATCAAGTTTTTTTATGTTGTTTATTTGTCTATGTGGTGTTTTTAATATGCTTTTAGACAAACCATGTGCCAATCTATTAATCAACACCATTGCTGAGTATTTTCTCCTTAAAACT
>NW_015557089.1:163738-179505 GCF_001515605.1 Sinocyclocheilus anshuiensis | reverse complement strand
TATTTGCTTTAAGACAAACCATGTGCAAATTCATGTCAACACCATTGCTGAGTATCTTCTCTTTAAAACTGCAATGATCTAAAGACACTTTTAATAAAGCAGTTTGAGATCGCGATACCTTTGTGCAGTGTTTACCTCAGTAAGTTGACTGAGTGGACCTCTGAGCTGTAATGAGCAAATGGAGGCGGGGCTACTTTGCATATTCATTGATCTGCTTATATTCAAAATGAGGCAAGGGTGTAGTTACATTCAAGCTATTTTAAAGCATGAGAAAATGATTTTCACAAGAAAAAACTTTTAAATATGTCATTTTGATGATCAAAGAGAAGTTTTAAGGGATAAAATATTTGACTACAGGGGGACTTTAACAATACAGACAATATTGTACAGTATAGTAAATATCATTCATCACTGCCTGAAACTTCAGTTTGCAGTATCAGCAAATGTATACTGGACATAACACTTTTGAAAATCTCTTAAAAAAGATGAAATAATGATGCAAGAACTGTAAATACTGACTCTCAATACTCAAAAGCTGTGAAGAATTGCACAACTGTGTAGGCTAAAATTGGGGGCGGTATCTGAAGTACAAACACAACTGCCTTTAACTGCAGTGAAAAATCAATTTACTCTCAATTAAAAAAAAAAAAAACTAATCTTTGTGTTGTGTTTATTTATTTGGCCTTAAAGTTTGCATTTTAAATCTCAGTGTAATTCACATAACCAGGCAATGAATGACATATGTTCTTGTTCTCCTCATTTCCTTCACTGAGCTGGGCCAAGTCGATTTAGGGTGACGAGAAAGCCGCAGTGATCCATCTCTAGCATTTCAGCTTCTTTGACTCTACGATCAGGAGGCCTTGGCCTGTAACACATTAAAATCGCTAGCAGATCTTCATGATGCACAAGAGCTTATTTAAACACTCCTCTATTGCAGTGGTTCCCAAACTGGGGGGCGCGACCCCTGGGGGCGGTGCGGAGCTATGAAAAGGGGGGTGCAGCAAGGCTGAGGGATAGTGTATAGTTAGCAGATTATTTTGCAAAAGAAACTTCTGCAGGGTGATAAAGACTACACTGCGTAATTTTCCCACTTATCATGAGGCCACTTGCCTGATATGTAAATAATTGAACCCAAAATATTAATTTGACATATTTTAATTACAGTACCCGCTTGAGCGAGTTATCAGTTGTGGTTGTATCAATACCAGACCACTAGATGGTGCGATTTATGACTGGATTCTACGAACCACTCTGTGTTTTCCGCATCGCGGCTGTATGTCTCATATTTTAGAGTAGTCAGTGCAATTTGGGAAAGAAATCAATTAAATCTGAAAGTGGACGTGTAAATATTCAAATGTAACCCCCTTTGTAATCGTTAACATTTTCATAAGTAACTGTAATTTAATTACACATTTTTTCTTAGTAACTGTAACTGATTACAGTTACATTTATTTTGTAATTAAATTACGTAACGCCGTTACATGTAACTAGTTACTCCCCAACACTGCATGTAAGTTACAAGTTTCTGAAAATACTGCCAGTGTCAGGTACGTAAAGCAGATGATGAATATACTTAAGATTCACAAATACAAAAACAATGTGTGCGCGACGTGATAAAAGCAAATAGAACCATCAGTTCGCATCAGTTGATGCGACGCGAGTCACGCAACACGACAAATCCATGACAGTAAACTGATGCCCCGTTCTATTTCTGATGAACTCCAGCGCTCTGACACAAAGGACAATTGGATTTGCAATGTTCACTTTGTCACGTCCAGTTGACATAAGCTGTTGTTTGTGGCCGTCGTGTCCAGTGTGGTGAAAAGACTAGGCATATCTTGCATTTAGATTCACCAGTATGAAGCCGAACAAGTTAAAACGGCAAGTAGGCTGGGTTAAGTATTAGGCTACTATGCCAATCACAATATTTCAAATCAAATATATACTTTTTCAATCAATGTCATGTCTGGGAGGGTGCATGTATATTCATAAGAGAATCATGAAAAAATAGTTTCATGAAAAAAAAAGAAGCTGTTTTCAGCATTAAAATGATCAGAAATGTTTACTGAGCAGCAAATCAACATATTAGAATCATTTCTGAAGGATCACGTGGCACTGAAGACTGGAGTAATGATGCTGAAAATTTAGCTTTGATCACAGTAATACAGTATATGTTAAAACATTCAAAAAGGCCTAGATATTTAAAATTGACACATTTTACGATATTACAGTGTTTACTGTATTTTTAATAAATAAATGCAGCCTTGGTGAGCATAAGAAACTTTCTACAGGGGCTGAAAATATTTTTATCTACAAAAGGGGGGCCTGGCAGAAAAAGTTTGGGAACCACTGCTCTATTGAGTGAGGCAGGGCTGGACATCAATCTCAATTAGTTATTTGGAAGGTGGATAAAAAGCATGACAGTCCTATAGACTTGTTTATTAGGACATATTTTAAAAGCTCAACTGACATATTTTGTCTATGTAAGAGTGCAGAAATACGAAAACAGCTAGATCACGTTAGCATGATGGCTAGCATTGCTAACAAAAGCGTAAAGGCATCTTTTCTGGTTCTTCCACATGATTTTGACCCATGGTTGAAGTTAGCATGATGCTAACGTTGCTAACAACACCTTAAAAGCATCTTTGCTGGTTCTTCCACCAGATTTAGACAAATGGTGGAAGTTACCATGACATTGCTAACAAAAGTTTTTTTTCCCACATGATTTAGACCCATGATTAAAGTTAGCATGATGGCTAACATTGCTAACAACACCTTAAAGGTATCTTTTTTGGTTCTTCCACATGACCCATGGTTAAAGTTAGCATAATGGCTAACATTGTTAACAACACCTTAAAGGCATCGTTGCTGGTTCTTCCACAAGATTTCGTATTATGGTGGAAGTTAGCATAACGGCTATCATTGGTAAGAACACCTTTAAGGCATCTTTGCTGGTTCTTCCACAAGATTTCGTACTATGGTGGAAGTTAACATAATGGCTATCATTGGTAAGAACACCTTTAAGGCATCTTTGCTGGTTCTTCCACAAGACTTAGACCAATTAAAATAACGGCTAACACTACTAGCATCACCTTTAAAGCATCTTACAATTAAGACAAGTTTTTCAGTTGATTTATTTTTCCCGGGCATTTTCTGAGAGGTAAAAGAGAGTAACTCACTCATTGCCCCAGTCCAGTCGTACAGTGATGTGGCGTTTGACTTCACGGACTTGATCCTGGGTCAGGTGGCCTGAAAGCAGTTGTCGCCTCAGATCAATCAACTCACTCATCACGTGACGGAGTTTGTAAAAGAGGTCGACTTTATGCTTCTGTAGAGAAAAAGAAAAAAAAAAGGCAAATATTTATTTCATCCATCCACTCAAGACACACTAGATGCAGATTTAACCAGGCAAATGTACAGTGGTCATATGTCACACATACTATAGTGTAAGTAAATGAATATTATGCAAGTACATCCAGTGCAGATTTCAATACACACTTACTGAGGTTTAGATAAATAAAATGACACTGAACTACAGAATATCTTAGTACTTTAAATTTACTGGTTCCTGCAAGCATTACCAACATACATCTACCATGGCATTTTTATGGTACTTCAAGGTACTCCAAAGAATGCCATGGTATTTCCATGGTACCATGTCCAAAATAACATTTCCATGTCCAACAATCACCAGATCACAGTACGTCACTTCTCAGAAGTGCCACGATCCAATAAACGTGACAAGTTTAATTGGCGAAAACTAGAAACTCGAAAACCAACTGACCAATAGTAACAGACACCAATATGGTTAACACACTGGTCGAAGTAAACCCAACGAATGTCTGTTGCAGTTGCTCTTCATTTGTCAGTGCAGTGTAAATTAGCCTTGAAGTGACAGTCACACTAACAGCATTCATTTCGGCAAATAATTATAATATTATTTATAATAATATAATAATTCTCAACCCTGCTCAACTTTGTTTTATGTGTCAGTGAAATCAATGACTTCTGGTCGCTTTGCTTCTACAAAATCACTGTCAGTGTGAATGGGATGTTATGCAGCCTTCACATGATGTTTGAATTACAGTACTGTAGATAATCAAAGCCACAGACAGTCAAAGAAGTGGAACAATCACTGAGCATCATCTAAGCACATGTCCCAAACCGCAAGGCTTCCCCTCCAAGTTTGTGTATGATGGATGATAACGACTCTTCAGACATGCAGCAGACAGATCTTTGCATTTGTCACACCAACATGTTGTGCCGGCTGTGCGTGTGGTCTCCAGTGCCCTCCATCACCGAAACATGTCAGAACTTGAGTTTGACATGCTCTTGAATACAAAGAAGATTTATGTGGAGTTTACACAAGAATGTTCATTAGATACCAATCACAAGATACCCATATATGCAGCATGAAGTATCTGTCACTATGTCATTCCACAGTCTGTTCATGGTGAAATCGAATGGGATTTGGACACTCATGTAAAAGCCACATCCATCAAATTCCCTGTTGTACTCACTTGGACTTCTGGCACTGGAGTAGGGCTGCAGCTATCGATTATTTTAGTAATCGAGTATTTTACAGATTATTCCATCGATTAATCGAGTAATCGGATACGAAGTAATTTTTCTTTATTAAAGAGCAATACTAAATATACAAGAGATAATAAGATAGGTCTCTTAAAATAAACAACTAATTTGTTTTCTTTTTAGAAAAATTTACATTTTTATTGCTGAAATTGCAAACATTAATAACCGTGAAAACTAAACCCATTTAATGCATTTAATTGCCAAATGACATTCAAAATGCAAATACAAATATATCAATAAAAAAAAATTATATAAAAAAAAACTAAATAAATAAAAATACTAAAATCAATTTCACATTACTTTAAAAAAGGTAAACAGTACAAACTAAAACTAAGGCATAAATCTAAATATTAGTAACAAAATAATAATAATACCTAAACATTGCATTTGTCGTGCAACTTTACTTTCAAGTTTCAGCCTAACTAAAGCTCAAACATGACATAAGCTTTACTGTCTTCTTGGAAGGCTTTGTGGCTTTTGTGAGAGGCAAAAATCAGTGGACAGGAAGGTAACTTGGAACAAGAACAAGAGACCATACACAATTTCTAAACACATTTTTCTGCAACATGAAATTAGAGTTATTTGGAGAATAAACCCTCTTAAATGTCCCTTGACGTACTGGTGTGTGTGTGTGTGTCTGTGTGTGTGTGTGTGTGTGTGTGTGTGTGTAAAACTTGTTTTTGATATCCTTCATATTCTGTGTGCTGGTCAGTTCACAGCAGTGAATAGAAATGAATCTGTTCCAATAAGTTTAAATTGATTTGAACATTTTATGGGCATTTTTACATTTATAAAGCCTTTTTTTCTAAATGTGTATCATATTTTGAGTCAAATTCTTACATTTAATCAGTCAATTAGAATAATAAGACATTTGGGCTGTTACCAAACAAATGATATCAGTATCAACAAAATTCATCTTTGCAATGCAGAGGAAACACAGAAGCTGCATCTGAAGAGGCATTTAGATGAAGGCCTATTTACACTATTTAATTCAGCTCAGAGGGACATGAATGCATTTAACCTGCAGTTACAAATGAATAAATAATATTTTGTTATTTTAAACATGAAACATTGAATACTGATATTTACAATTATTTTAAAAACGAAAAGATACTTTAAATGTTAAATTAAAACCGCCAGGAGGTGGCAGCAAGTCACTGTTAAGAAGTGATTCATTGCGATTGAACCGAATCATTTAAATGTTTGATGTTGCTTAGAGACGCAAAACAGCGTTGTGGCTGTGTTTGGGATTATTTTTGTTGGCGAAATAAAGCAAAAACAGGCAATATAGTGTCTAAAACGTAATTTTTTTTAATATTAACTTCTTGTTTATTGAATTGTTGCATAAAATCAGTATCACATTTGTAATCATGCTGATTTTAGAGATGAAAACTGTCACTCTTCGTGTGATATTGACTAGCTTTCTTTCTGTGGTATTTTTATGCACAACGGCACTTAGTCTTTCACAAAACATAGCTAACGTAGGAACATCATAACTAGCCACCATATTGATTTACGGTCTTAAATATGTTCAGCGCTTGCTTTTTTTTTTTACAGTCTATGGTCCAGCGTTTATCGGGTTGTGCGTCAGTAATAATGTTCTGTGGGGAAACACAGTGTTCCGTGTGTAGTTACAGTATGGACTAAACGAAGCCTTGAGGCAAATAATTTGCCTCGATGATTTTTTGTATTCGAGTTACTCAAGGTATTTGAGGAATCGTTTCAGCCCTACACTGGAGACTGATAGCTTCCCCCTACTCATGGCGGCATCAATAATTACTCCTTCCTCATGCAATCACAAGCAGAACAGTGTGAATCATTTCCTGTTAGTCTAAATGGTGAGTTTCTTGGAGAAGAATCTCAATGACCAGCTGCCGATCGCACCATAAGTCCACTTCTTGGTGGGATGAGCAGAGCGAAACGATTCTGGTGGAAACTGAGACCAAATCTTCAGTTAAAGACCAGTATGAATTTCCATGCAGGTCCAAGCTGGTTTATGTCACTTAACAAGCCAAAAATGCAAGACTACCCTGATCAGCCAGCTTCACCAAAAATACTATATTGGTCCACCAGCTAAACCAGTACCAAACAAGCACTAAGCAGCATAAATCAGGCTGGAATATCATAGTAATCCATACGCGTCTAACTAGCATGGAATGCTGGAGTGTTGGTTTTCTAACCAAGGTCAGCCATCTTCATCAAAAGGACTATGCTGGTCCACCAGCTAGACCAGCCTCAAACCAGTATTAAGCAGCTTGTTGGGGAAACCAATGCACTGGCATCCCAAGGTAACTAGACAAGTATGGATTTCTACATTAGTCCAAGTTGGTTTATGCTGGTTAGTGCCTGTTTGTTGCTGGTATAGCTGATGGACCTACATAGTCTTTGTAGTGAAGTTAGTTGACCAAGGTAGTCTTGATAGTTTGGAATCTAGTCATCTAGTCACCTGACAATCGACTAGTCTGCTAGCAAATTAAACTAGTGTCTTCTGGGGGAATTTGAGGGTTGAAAGTTAGAGACATAACAACTCTCTTTCAGACGCTGCATCTCTAAATTTAGCTACAGCTATCAAAACATCACTTTTGTAACAAACTCACAGCCTTCAACAATAAATTTCAAGACAATTACTGTCAAGTATGTCAAGTTAAATTCCTCAAGATGCTTGTATTCTGTTGCTCTCATTATATTTGGATAACCCTCGACTGTTACGCAGTTCACTGTGGTCAAATTCTGCTGCTCATGGACTTGGTACAAGCTAAAACTTTATCAGACTCCTGACTGTATATCGGAGATATTACTCAATTTGATCAATGAGATATTTTTAGGCAATTCCATTTGCCTGGATCTGTGGAACAAAATGAATTAAAGACGTAAATATGTGTCCCTTCTCTGGACCTCTACAAAGAATTTCATACATGAAGATATCTAGTTTAGACATTATGTTTCTGCTTAGTTTTTTTCATGTCTTCCATGTGAGATATTTCTGGATTAAAGTAGATTTTTGTACACAGTGTGGGGTCATCCTCCCTTCAGTGCTCTTGCTCTCTTACCATCCACGAACATGGCAATCCCTTTACAACAACGACACACAGATTTATCAGCCTCTGCAGTATAATGTGATTATGATTGTTTTAAGTTGGCTGTCGAGAGACCTATATCAATCCTTGAGCTTTAACTGAAATAAAAACTTGGATTGACAGCCTCCCCCACACCCCAGCGGCAAGAACCTTGCCTCCTCTGTGGTAACTGAAAGATGGATTGCATACAGTTCACAATCATCAGGATCCTCTACCACTTACAGGGTCCCTAGTCGATTAACGAGTACTTTAACGATTGACATTGATATTTCAGTAGGGTATTCAGAACAGAGACTTCAAACGTCAACAGAGCATTTTGTTTGGAAAAGAAAGCTCATGACTGCTGAGTATTTTAGAAGGGAACCTCTAGAAGCTATCCACAGATAATGTAAATGATGGTAAAACCAACAAGTGCCAAAGTTGTGACAAACATTCTGAGCAAATAAAGTGTTTTTAAAGCGCCACAAACCCTGCCAGTTTATCCTACCAGAACTCTGTGAATCTATTCACTTTAATGTAGAAGTCCCAGAGGGGGAAAAAATGTAAAGGTTTGGAAAAGTGGTTGCAAACTGTTGCTTTTCAATTGTTCTCTGAACAAGCCATTCACTGAGAAATGAGAATTTCAGAAAATTGGAACAGTTGTACTTTATTCACTGTATTTCAACCTGATTTCAAAACGATATGGCTTTTTCCAGACTTCCATAACATATATTGTGCATTGTTGCACATCCAACATTTCTCTTGTGTGTATGCAACCTTACCATATTTTTTGGACATGGTACCATGGTCAATAGTGGCTGATAGGTTTGTAAATGGTTGATAACAATGGCAATGTCAGGGGTTTACAAACTTTTCAATGTCAAGGACACAGATCCATCACTAACGATACCATGGTTTTTGGATTTCTCCATGATATTCATTGAAGTACACTGGAGTATCATGTAAATGCCATGGTATATAAATATGACAATCAGTACCATTACTTGTTGTAGGGGATGATTTAGCTGGAGAGCTTAGATGGAGACTCACATGCAAAGCATCATTTGTGGTCTCTGCTTTAGGGAATACAGCTGAAGAACACTCAGTGTTTGAGTGTGTGGGAAGAGGAGCTACAGCATGTGTTGCACTGAGCTGTGTGAAGAACATGTATTTATCACACTTTTCACAACTGCATGACTCACATGCTTTAAATACAGAGACCAAATTGAACTACAGTACAAGGTGTCAGAATCACATTTCACCATGTCCAACTCTCAGCCAATTCATCCATATCTTCTCTTAGGTTCGTATTTGGTAGAATTGTTGTAGGAAACCATATTAAATAAATGTTTCACTCTTGTACATGAACAAGCAGCTTGTTAAAAAATAAACTTTAGCTACTCATTTCTAATGCTGGAATCCTTCAAAAGAGGAATGGCAGGTGCAACGCACCCAGGAACAGCACATCGTTTGGCAAACTTTCCCGCCATGTCTTACTCTTATTGTTTAGTCATATGCCACCTGGACTAATAATATAATCTTCTTCTGGTGCACAGAAATTCATCCAACTTCTTCCATATTATTACTATGACTAAGCGGACCAAACTGATGGAACACTAAATAGAAGTCATTGTTGTGCCAATACTAGTGGTGATGTACGTTTCTGAAATCAGAAACCCGGAAAAATCCAGAATCAGATATTTCGTGACGAGCAATTTTTTCAGCTTAGTCGCAATGAAGGGTCTTTGCATAGTATGTAAAACACACACATACACACACACACACACACACACACACACACACAAACACATATATATATATATTCGCCAGGCTCCCGACAGGAGTGGGTGCATGAGAGAGGAGGGGCGCTGGAATAGCCAGGGCTGGCGGCGTGTGATGAGGCACACCTGAATCGAATGGAGCCTCATCACCGCCGCTGTTTAAATGCCGAACGCGCCTCTCCTCGTATATATATATATATATATATATATATATATATATATATATAATAAAATTATCACTTATAATTAAATAAATGCATAGTGTAATGTGTAAATGCATGTATTATTTTTTATTATAATTATAATAAAAATATGTGTTAATATAATAAATATATCTAATACATGGAAAATGTATATATATTCAATAAGAAACCAGCCCAGCGCAAAACTGTATATACTGTATGGCTCTCACCTTCTACTGCAGTCATCGAGATCAACGTACCTTCAATGACTTCTAAACATCAGCCTCTACTGAGGATGGTGCCTCAAATAGCATCAAAGCTTTTCTCATTAAAGCCCTGTTTGTTTAGCTGGTTAAATGACCCATTATAACCATTAGCTCTCATGAGAACACAAAACTATCACGTTCATCTCTTGTGCTGTGACTTCTGGCTTTTAGTAAGACACCAGGTGGATACAATGGATGCTTCTGAGGAAGAACTAATCACAGGATCGACGTTTATCAGGTTAGTGGCACTGAATCTTTGCCAGATACTAAGAGTTAGCAGAGAATTAGCTCTTAGCAGCAGCATACGCAACAAAACACAACATGCTAGTGAGCCTGAAGTAAAGGATGCAGTGGACTAACTGCCATTTTATAGAAAGTATTAATGAAGCTAGTGCTAAAACAAACACAAAATCCTAAATTAACACATTTTTCTATCAGGAAACAAATTACAGGACATAATACACACAACATGAATTTTAAACCATGAACAATCCATTTATTAGCTTCCTGTGTCCTCTATTTGAGACACTTTAGCCAGTGATAGAGTGTGACTCACACCGTTTCGCCCACGTTATGTACAGTCACCGCTGCTCCTTCGGGTGCTAATGCTAACGCTCACCTGCACTAGCCGACTCATATCTCTACCCCCACAAAGGGTCTCTTCTCTAACCACACGTTTGACATTCAGGTTTTGTTACGGGAAAGAAAACAGATGGTAAATGGATTAAAAATAAAAGAAAACTTAAGACTATTAGCTAAGGAAATGCTAGCAGGCGTAAAGAGAGATTTGCATATACATTACAATGTGGGCAGTTCAGTGGAAGCCCAAATGACAAAATTAATGCAAACTAATGGGTCTATTGTGTGAATAATGAACCATCTCACTTGAAATGTGAGTTTTGTGACAAAAAAGTCAGTTTAGCTTGTCTGAATGCTCCATTTAAAGAACAACTTATGGGAAAACTGCCACATTTGAGGCTGAAATGCACCATTAACTTCACGGTTGAAGGTTTAAATCATTTTCAAACAGCACACATCATAGCTGTTTCATTATTTTTAACTTTAAAACTTCAGGGTACTGTCCTGCCTGGAAAGCTTCGGCAGTTTGAGATGATTATTAGCGGCACAGCATCACATTAGCATAGTCAACTAGCATAAAATGTTCCAAAATAACTTGAAAAGACCATATGTGTGAGTATGTTGTGAAGGTAATAGGTAGTTGACACTAGTTAGTTGAGTGGATATTAAAGAGTGTGTGACTGTATGTGCGCTAACAGCGCGCCTCTCCTCGGGAGACCGGTCTCTTCCCCGTGCATGCACGCTGGTGTCCTCGTGGGTCCAGGAGGGGTGTGTAGAGGGACTCCCGCGCCACCAGAGTCGTCTAGTCCCTTCGAGCGCCGTGGGCAACGAGAAGGATGCAGCCGCTGGAAGAAGCCTTCGCCCCTCGCGCCCCTGACCGGAGAGAGGACCGTGTGTGGCCGCCGGATCCCCTGTTTATTTTGGACACTTTATTCCCTTTTTCTGAGGCTGAAATGCACCATTAACTTCACGGTTGAAGGTTTAAATCATTTTCAAACAGCACACATCATAGCTGTTTCATTATTTTTAACTTTAAAACTTCAGGGTACTGTCCTGCCTGGAAAGCTTCGGCAGTTTGAGATGATTATTAGCGGCACAGCATCACATTAGCATAGTCAACTAGCATAAAATGTTCCAAAATAACTTGAAAAGACCATATGTGTGAGTATGTTGTGAAGGTAATAGGTAGTTGACACTAGTTAGTTGAGTGGATATTAAAGAGTGTGTGACTGTATGTGCGCTAACAAGCTAGCATCGAACCTCTCGTGGACCGACATGACCTTTGCTCAGGGCACGCAATCTCACTTTACTTACAGTTCCATGCTGCCAAGCAGGACTGTCGGTCATTCAGTGTTTGCGTGTCTTTGCTCTAGGTCAACAAGGGGCAGTGGAAATGACAGACCATATGGGAAGGTCACAGTATTGTGGCGATTTCACAGAAAAAAAACATGCAACAAACTGTTCAGAGATCTCCATCAAACCTCATGTGACCTAGATGATTTAAATTTCAGCTAATTCAGCTTAAAATTACAGTAAATTTGCAGCAAACATCCAAGCGAGTTTGTCTGAAAGTTCAGGTTAAGCTCAAATAATATTTGATTCTTTTTAATTGATTCTTTTGAACAGATTCTTTTTTAATGATTTGGTCAAACCAGCCCTGGCCCTGGCAAACAATTTTGATTAACAATTAATGCCATCAACAATAATGTTCAGCCATAATGTACAACGGTATTTGACATAATCTATAATAGATAGACAAAATAAATTGCATTTCTCTAACAGAATGAAGCATGAAATGTCAAGCAGGGACTTCTGGGAATACAGAATAATTGAACTGAGTTTAATTATTGAGTTCAACATGTTCACTGAAATGAATGCGCTGTGAATCAGATGTCCAAAGATCCAGCCCAGGAATCTGAAGAAGGTGATTCATCTTTCCACCTTCAATTGCCATAAACACTTTAAAGTGATACTATATCTTCTGCTTAACGGTATCTTGGAAACATAAGTATAAGAAGCTTCTAACTTGTGCAACCACAAGTCACTCTGGATAAAAGCTTCGGCTAAATGAATAAAGGTAAACAGCTCTTAAAGAGATAGTCCAACCAAATGTTCATGCTGCAAATGTGTTCACTTTGGGAAAAAAAAAAAAAAATTGTTTTTTTTTACCTTTTTAGAATTTAATTATTAGCTTTCCATCAACTCATGGACCCCTGCAGTTCCCTCACCTACCCCTAGGGGACCACAAACCTAAATCTGGGAACTGAAACCAAAGGCATTTGTTTTTTTAATAAGACTACATTTTTGTCTGAATTTTAGCCTTGACAGCCCCAGTTCACATTTACTTTAAGTATATATGGAAAAGAACAGCCAGGATATTCTTCAAAAATCGAAAGCGAAAACTAAAAAGGTTTGAAATGGCATGAGGATGAGTAAACGATGACAAAATTGTCATTTGTGGGTGAACTATTCATTTAAACAGCTAAAATAAAAAAACACCAAAAAGATGCGAATACTGGGGATTCATGTTGTGAAATGCTCTATTTTTCGTATAAAAGTGTAATTAATCTTGATGAAAAATGAGTTCGGAATGACATGAGGGTGAGTAAATTATGAAAAGAAAAACTGTCATTTGTGGATGAACTAATCTTTTCAACAGCAAAAAAAGAAGCAAAGTAAGAAAAAGATGAATTATTAGCAAAAACGAGGCGTTCATGCTGCGAAATGTTCTATAGAAAACACTAAGAATTCATGTTGCAAAATGCTCTATTTTTCGAACAAAAGTGCAATTAAACTTGATTAAAATGAGTTCAGAACAGCATGAGGGTGAGTTTGTGGATGAACTTGTTTTAATCAGTTAAAAAAAAACAACGAGCGATAAAAGACGTAAATATTAGCTAATTCCGAGCATTCGTGTTGCAAAATGCTCTATTTTTTTGTACAAAAGTGCAATTAAACTTGATGAAAATGAGAATAAAGATATCGCAACATGCAACAAAATACAAACACTTCAACGCACCGTTCACGACGTTACCACAGCAACCTTCGTAGAACATCATGCAATGACGTTAGTCCACTCTAAGGTCGTAACCCTGGTCCTACCTGAGGGCCTGTCCGTAACTGACACAACTACGAACACAATATCTACTCTGTCAAACAAAACCAGCATGCCTTGCAAACTGCATCAACACAATGCATGGTCTCGCTAGTCTTGACAGTTAAGAAAGAAACGCCACTACTTACTGTGACAGACTGACATGTCTCTTCTCCAACTGCTCCCGTGCAGCCGCTATAAACGTGCGGAAATCATAGGCTGTCAAATACCTCGATCCCTCTTCCTCTGCAACTGGTCTCTCCCTCTCTCGCTCTCTATCACATGCACATTCAGACACACGTTGCCACCCACGTCAACCAGGAGCGCACGCTTTCTCGAGCGGTGTGCGGTATACATGTAACTCTCTCTCTCTCTCTCTCTAGCGGAACTCTAATTTATTGCAAATTTTCGAACAAAAGTGCAATTAAACTTGATTAAAATGAGTTCAGAACAGCATGAGGGTGAGTTTGTGGATGAACTTGTTTTAATCAGTTAAAAAAAAACAACGAGCGATAAAAGACGTAAATATTAGCTAATTCCGAGCATTCGTGTTGCAAAATGCTCTATTTTTTTGTACAAAAGTGCAATTAAACTTGATGAAAATGAGAATAAAGATATCGCAACATGCAACAAAATACAAACACTTCAACGCACCGTTCACGACGTTACCACAGCAACCTTCGTAGAACATCATGCAATGACGTTAGTCCACTCTAAGGTCGTAACCCTGGTCCTACCTGAGGGCCTGTCCGTAACTGACACAACTACGAACACAATATCTACTCTGTCAAACAAAACCAGCATGCCTTGCAAACTGCATCAACACAATGCATGGTCTCGCTAGTCTTGACAGTTAAGAAAGAAACGCCACTACTTACTGTGACAGACTGACATGTCTCTTCTCCAACTGCTCCCGTGCAGCCGCTATAAACGTGCGGAAATCATAGGCTGTCAAATACCTCGATCCCTCTTCCTCTGCAACTGGTCTCTCCCTCTCTCGCTCTCTATCACATGCACATTCAGACACACGTTGCCACCCACGTCAACCAGGAGCGCACGCTTTCTCAAGCGGTGTGCGGTATACATGTAACTCTCTCTCTCTCTCTCTAGCGGAACTCTAATTTATTGCAAATCTATTTTGGACACGGCATGCGATTGCTTTCCCTCTTCCTGAAGTCTTGCTTTTCTTTCCCTCATTGTATTGGAGTTACCTAACTAGCGCTGTGTGAAGCTCCCGGCAGCCCACACGCTCACGCACACGCGCTCCCTCCCTCGCCGTCTCTGAAAAAACGCAGAGGCATGCCAGGGTTTCTTGCCACTGGAGGAAAGCGCTGCCAGTTTGCTTTCCAGAGCCGTGCCTCCCAAACACGGCGTCTTCAGCTGACAGCGATGAGCGCTAGCCTTCACACTGAATCACTGTCAACATCATGCTAAAACATCAATGTTATGCTAATATCCAAAGACTAGAATGGTACTAGTCCTTATATAACTTGTCAGGGTGTTGTTAGGTAGTTGCTTACTGTCTAAAGCAGATGTATAAGCCTTAGTCTGGTTAGATGCCATATTGAATTTAATGTGGATGAAAATGAGGCTGTGAGGTGTAAGTGTTTAAGTTTTTTTTCCCCCCCAGAAAGTTTAATCAGCTGAACAATGTTGTTAAACAGCAGTACAATCCATTGAACACACTGTACTGCAGTCTCTCACAGCCTAAATTTTGATTCTGTCAAAAATGAAATATGGCATTACCCTTATTAAGGTCTATTGATAACTAAACCTAAAACTATTAAAAATGGTGGTAACACTTTACAATAAGGTTCCATTAGTTAATGTTAGTTAATGTATTAACTAACATGAACAAACAATGAACAATACAGTTATTACAGCATTTATTAATCTTTGTTAATGTTAGTTAATGAAAATGCAGTTGTTCATTGTTAGTTCATGTTAATTCACAGTGCATTAACAAATGTTAGCAAGCACAACTTTTGATTTTAATAATGCATTAGTAAATGTTGAAATTAAAATGAACTAAGATTAATAAATGCTGTAGAAGCATTGTTCATTCTTAGTTCATGTTAACTAAAGTAGTTAACTAATGAACCTTGTTGTAAAGTGTTTGTTAATTGAAAAAGCTAAAGAAGTAATATAAATGATATATAATGCAAAGTAAGTAATACACAGAATGGTATATATATATATATGTATATATATATATATAT
>NW_015557089.1:156899-163665 GCF_001515605.1 Sinocyclocheilus anshuiensis | reverse complement strand
AAATAACAAAATTATTAAGACAAAAAATTAAAACTGAAAATATTAAAACAAAAACTATATCAAAATATTAATATAAATAGTATATAAATAATAATAAAATAAACACATAAATAGTGTTCTGTCAGGTTTACCAAGTATAAAAATATACAGCATGTTTATATTTGGGTAAAATAATCCATTTTTATTTGTACATTTTTTTAATATTTTTTAAATAATATATATTTTTGGATATTTATATGCCATTTGAACACTATATATTGAGATTTGCTAAAGATTACATTTAAATCTTATTAAATTATTTGTCTTTTAAAGTTTTAGTTTAATGCTTTAGTTAGCATTTAATGCTAACTAAAAAAACTTTTAGTTAGCATTAAATGACAAAAAAAACCAATACTAAGCAACATGTATATCCAACACTGACAATACTGAAAAAGGGTATCTTAGCAAGCATTATAATTATGCTAAAAATCATAGATCATAGAAAATTATAATTATGCAAAAATACTTAGAAAAGTAACAGCAAACAGCAAGCAGAGGCTCAACAGACCGTATGATTTGAATATTCATGTTCGAACATAACAAAAAAAACCAATACTAAGCAACATGTATATCCAACACTGACAATACTGAAAAAGGGTATCTTAGCAAGCATTATAATTATGCTAAAAATCACTTAGAAAAGTAACAGCAAACAGCAAGCAGAGGCTCAACAGACCGTATGATTTGAATATTCATGTTCCAACATATCTAAGCTCGTTTCTTAGCCAACACCACTAATGTGTTGGGCTCGATTTTTATTTTCTGATTCCACTGAAATGAGTGTCCAACGTGGGATCTTGGCAAGCTAACAATGTTCAAAGAAAACTACGATGTGCTACCTACAATCACAGTGATTATACACATATTGCTGCTCTAAAGCGATTAATCAAATCCAAGCCCACAATCTCAGGCTATTCTGTCCAGGTGCAGCTGTCAGATTGTTCAAACATGGTTTCCAGAAAGGCATTGTCAGATTGCGAGGCTGATATTCTCACTCATGGATGGGCAAGGCATTACAAATTGTGTGAGTCCTTAAAAAAAAGCAAGAGATCCACAAGAAGCCACACTAGCTGAGCGAGGCATCTGTGCGGCCATATTGTTATGGAGGAGCAGTTGGTCTGCAGCACTGATGCTCAAACGCATCCATATTGTGGATGTGAATTTACACTTGCCACCAAAACTTTTTGGGTTGTAGGTACTGTTGGGCAACTTGGACGAGTTGAGCTCCAAAAGATGCTATTTATTCATGCGTTTTCAATTGTATTTGACAAAACATATTTAATAATTTAATTTAATTTATTTATTTTTAGATTCAATCCAACAACACACAAATAAATAAACAAATAACACAGTGAAAATAAAATAAATTGTTTTAAATTTTACAAGTGAAATTTGGCATCACAACATTATAATCTATAGAAGGGAAATTATGACAATTTTGAAATTTGCTAAGTATTACATTTAACAGTGTTATAACATTATTAGTGGTTTTAAAGATTAAGTTTAGTAAGTTTAGTTACATGCAGTTCGTCGAAATGACTAAAGATGAGTCCATCCTATGTGGAAATAGGACAACAGAGAAATCAAACACAGAAAAACTCAATCAACTAAACATCTTCTTAAATCACCTTCAAAACTTTATATGACAGACTGGTGAGCTAAAGAAATACTGTGAAGTGTGCCATTTCCACAGCACTGAACAGAACTGCAAAAATAACAGTTTACAAACATGTTTCAAACACTCTCCCCATCAGCCACTGGCTGAACAAACAGGTAGTCCCGCCCTAAACTCACACCATTGGTTGAGTCAGTCAGGTGACTAAAACAAGCAAATTGCAATTCAGTTTAGTGCCAACAGAGGTGCACAAATTACACACTTGAAGGCAATTTCTTTAGAGGAGCAAAACATTGGTACTGAGAACATTTCGACTGAGAACATTGTGTTTCAAAATATATAAAGGTTGGACTGAAACAGCTGCAAAAAATATGTTCCAAATAGTCCTGGATAATAATTTGAGGAGTTGGGGGTGGAATGAGCCGCAATGCATTATAAGCAGACTGTGAGAGAGCTTCCCTTTGATAAGCAGAAAAAAAATGGTTTAGATGAGGAATGAGGTCTTGTTCTTGCTTGTCCATATCTGTGTGTCTGTTATCCAAGTTTAAAGCAGGAAACATTCACAAAACTTTAAACCTGGAATGTTCTGCTCTGACCGGATATATAGAGATCACTAAGAAAGCAATATCTGCAATTTCACTACACAAATGGGCCAGATAATCCAGGGTTTTTGTGGGAAGGAGTTGACGGCATTGGAATGCAATACAGGAATCTTCGATGAGGAATAACCATAATTTTTGAATGAGTCACACGGCTCGCTTATCTTCAGTAATGGATTGAGACGTGACAAAAACACCCTCCTCCATCCTATCTTTTGTCACTGTGACTCTAAATATAAAGCACAAATGATTCCAGATATGTGTGTTGTAAACCTGTTGGGCACACTGCTCCTTTATGCCAAAATTCACTGGAATGTTCCAGCTGAACGAGTCATTAGGAGTGAATCATCATCCTGAGTCTCAGAGCAGCGTGGAACCCAAAGAGACTCAGCTAATACTGTATTACACACCTCACGTCCCGCCGACACACATGTTCACCCATCATCGGACTGTCCCTGATACAATATTGGGGATTTCTACACACATATATGCATACGTTGTAAAATTTATACATTATAAACATGCATAATATATTAATTTAAAGTAATACATATTTAATTAACTATACAATCACAATATGAATGTATTATATTAATACTTAAATTGAATACAATACATATTTAATTTTAGACACAATATTCCCAGTTACGTTTTCTATGTTTTTGATTTGTTAATGAAAGAGTGTCTAAACAAAGCCACATAAGGATCATCCATTGCATGTTTCTGAGCAACACGCAGGAGTTCCTGAATGAATCTGTTTTCAAATGAATCTTGAATGAATGATTCAATGATTCAATCATAAAGAGAGCAACTGTTATTTCAGAGGTTTTGAACTAATCGGTTGAGTGAATAATTCAATGATTTGCTCAAACACAGTCACTAGTTTCATTCATGCATTAATCTGTTTTATTATTATTATTATTTATTTATTTTTTACAAATAAAGGAATCAGTGTTTCAGTTGAGGGAAGGATTCAATGACTCACTCATAAAGACAGTCGCATGTTTTGTTTCTGAATGAATCAGTGTTTTTGAATAAATCAGTTGAGTGAATGATTATTTACTCACAAAGAGACTCACTTGTTTCAAAATGGCACTTTTGAACAAATCAGTTCAGTAAATGATTAAATTATCAACTCATAAATACAGTCACTTGTTTCATTCCTGAGTGAATCAGTGTTTTTAAACTAATCAGTTGAGTCAATGATTTAATGATGTGCTCATAAAGACAGTCACTTCTGTCAATATCTGAACAGATCAGTGTTTTAAAATTAATCAGCTGAGTTAATGATTCAATGATTCGGTCGTAAATAGTCACTTGTTTCATTCCTGAACAAATCAGTGTTTTTGGCCGAATCAGTTGAGTGAATGATTCAATGACTCGGGCATAAATACAGTCAGTTGTTTTATTCCTTAATGAATAAATATTTCGGAACGAATATCTTGAGTGAATGATTCAATGATTCACCCATAATGACAGTCACTTGTTTGCAACTTTTTGCAACTTGAATTTGAATGTATAAATCCATACTTTAAAACATTTATTAGCTGTTAAAATGACTCCTCAAATAGAAAACAACTGAGTATCCAAATACCTTTTGGGGCCACTTTACAGTTGTGTTTTTTTTTCTAAATTTTGTGAAAACTCTTCAATACAGCAAAATCATGAATCATTCATATATTTCACAGAAACACTACGGATGGAAATAGCTCTCAATTTGAGATGCCTACAGACAGTCTAATGTGTTTTTTCCTCTTGAATTGATGCATGATAATCCAGCCTTTCATTTTCATACTTGTGAGTCATTAGGAGTGAATCATCATCCCGAGTCTCAGAGCAGAGCGGAACCCAGCGAGACTCAGCTCAGTTGAGTGAATGATTCAATGACTCGGGCATAAATACAGTTAGTTGTTTTATTCCTGAATTAATTAAATATTTCGGAACGAATATCTTGAGTGAATGATTCAATTATTCACCCATAATGACAGTCACTTGTTTGCAAATTGAATTTGAATGTATAAATCCATACTTTAAAACATTTATTAGCTGTTAAAATGACTCCTCAAATAGAAAACAACTGAGTATCCAAATACCTTTTGGGGCCACTTTACAGTTGTTGTTTTTTTTTTCAAAATTTTGTGAAAACTCTTCAATACAGCAAAATCATGAATCATTCATATATTTCACAGAAACACTAGGATGGGAATAACTCTCAATTTGAGATGCCTACAGACAGTCTAATGTGTTTTTTCCTCTTGCATTGATGCATGATAATCCAGCCTTTCATGTTCAAACTTGTGGGAGGCTCAGATCAAAAATACCAAAAAGAATGATTATCGCAAAGTATTGCCTTTTTGTGATCAACTGGAAAAACTCCCTCTTGTTTGCTTTCCTCATTTTTTGCTATATTTTTTACACCACAAACACTCTCAGACTATCCGTCAGGTCATCTCCGGGTGTCTCCTGTTCTCTCGTTTCGCTCATCAGTGATTGATAACACAACTGCACAACTAGTTGCTTAGCAACCTTTCAAAGAACTGCAGGGCAATGCAGGAGAATTTCTGACGCTCCGCAATAAAACTATCTGCATTAGCAAACACGTAGCACTGATTAACAGTGAAGTGTTATACTTTAATACTGTAGATACAGTAAATGTCAAAATAAAGAGCCATCTTGAGCACTTTATCTGGAGAATGCAATGTAATATTGAAGACTATCATAAGTTTGCATGTTAAACCGATCTGATTCAGTCAGTGAACGAGTCTTTAGATTGATTCAAACCAACCAGATCAGACTGAGCCATTCTTAACGACAGCACAGTGTTAAAGGAGACAACAAACAGGCTGAAACATTATCATTAAGCTCAGTTAACAATAGTGCTAAATGCTAAAAATACACAGGAAGTGAAGTAGGATTGCCTTGGGAAGGCGGTGATACGCCTCATTCTGAGTACAAGCTGTGCAGAAACAGTTCTCTGAATCCTCGTGGCCTCGTGGTCGAGACGCCCCGCTGCGGCCATTTGTGAAATTTGCTTAGACAAAGTGGGCACTATGGTGGGCGAGAAAAGAGAAAGTGAAACAGACGGAGGGAGGGAGGTTGAGGAGGAGTAGAAGAAATATGGCTAAAAGAAGAGAAACCTAAGATTGCTGAAGAGCTTGTGGTATTGATTTATTTTTATTTTTTTAAACTTGTGCTCCTTGTTTTTTGCACAGGCAGAAAGGGAGCTTAGGCTGTGGGTTTGCATTTCTATTAAGTTCATAGGAAATACTGTTTAGTCAAAGGGGTCAAGACCATTTTCCAGACTTTCTATGACCGTTAGAATTAAACATTAACAAAATATCACTCATATATTTACACATACATGAGATATTCGATGCATGTAGATATATGTTTTAGGGGTTATAAAGATAAATGTTACCAAAATGTGGGACATGTTTGAATACAACGGATGACCAAATTACTCAAAATGAAATCAGAAATTAATCTCCAAATTAATTTTATTGACAATTTAATTATTTACTTAATAGTTAATTCAGGAATGAAACAAGTGACTCTCTTTATGAGCAAATCATTTAATTCTTTAGCCATTTGATGTGTTAAAAAATAATCAAAATAACTCAAAATTAAATACAAATGAATATCAGTTGTTGTTGTTTTTTATTAGCAATCTAATTATGTACTTAACGATTCATTCATGAATGAAATAAGTGACTCTCTTTATGAGCAAATCATTGAATCATTTGCTCAACTGGTTTGTCAGAAAAACAAATTACTCAAGATAAGACTAAAATGTAAAAAAAATAATAATAATTAAATTGTTACTACTACTACTACTAATAATAATAATAATGAATTAACAAATAAATGAATGTATGCTGCTTATAACTGAATTATGTTTTCAATAATTCATTCAGGGATGAAACAAGTGACTCTCTTTATAAGCAAATAATTGAATTGTTCACTCAACTGATCTGTTCAAAAATACTGATTCATTCAGGAACAAAACAAGTGCCTCTCTTTGTGAGCAAGTCATTTAAAGGGGTCATATGATGTTGCTAAAAAGAACATTATTTTGTGTATTTGGTGTAATGAAATTACAGTTTATGCGGTTTAAGTTTCAAAAAACACATTATTTTCCACATACTGTACATTATTGTTTCTCCTCTATGCCCCGCCTTTCTGAAACGCATCGATTTTTACAAAGCTCATCAGTCTGAAAAGCGAGGTGTGCTGTGACACCGAGAGCTTGTAACACTCCAAAGAGAAAGGAAAAATTTAAATCGCATCATATGACCCCTTTAATCATTTACTCAACTAATGTTGTTAAAAAACAAATGACTCAACATTGAATCATCACCAAATTAATATCAGTTTTTATTAAGTTTAATTATGTACTTAAAGGTCCCATGGCATGAAAATTTCACTTTATGAGGTTTTTTAACATTAATATGAGTTCCCCTAGCCTGCCTATGGTCCCCCAGTGGCTAGAAATGGCGATAGGTGTAAACCGAGC
>NW_015557089.1:149956-153548 GCF_001515605.1 Sinocyclocheilus anshuiensis | reverse complement strand
GATACAGTACTAGGGACCACTTAGGCCTATATAAAAGCATCCAAAAAGCAGCATGTCATGGGACCTTTAACAATTTATTTAAATATTTAAAATGAGTAATTTGGCCCTCCACAGATTGCAGTTGATATTATGATTTGTATAATTTAAATACTTTAACAAAAATTACATGTAATTCAAAAAAAAATATATATATAATATAATATATTAATAAATGTAATATAATAAGATTATTATTAATCTCATGCTAGAATGCGCTTGTTGATTTGTACAGTAGTTATTGTTGAACATATATTTGTAATGATCTAAAAAAAAAATATTTGATGAATTTTAAGTTTGATAACAGGTTGAATGAGTCAATGGTTTGATATCGGGTAGATGTCAAATCTAGTCTGCTGGTTTTGTCAACACAAAGCAAGTCTAGGACACTGAATTTAAATGATTTCAAACCAACAAGAAATCCCTTGTTTAGCATAATTTGGCTCCTCTCATGAGTGTCTGTTCTCCTCTGTTGTGCTGAGTGTGTTCAGACAGCATCAAAGCAACGCTCCAGCACTTTAGATCAGGACAGCACACACAGTTCACGAGCGTCTGGTACACTGACGTCCGCAAGGATTCGGCTCTGTTCTGCTACCTAAGATCTGAGGCAAAAAGACATTTCACAGGCTGATCTGGACAGAGGTCCACATACACGGATCGCCCCCTCACCTCTGCGGCGACTGCCATTGGAGAGGGGGTTGCCTTAGTAACAGCAATTTGGCAAGTTAGTCAGACACTCTGTGCCAGCCCACACTGTTCACTGACACTATGATTCTTGCTGTCAGGCAGACAGAGGCGTTAGTATGGAAAGAGGCCAGTAATGACTGACGATTTGCAGCTTCACGGGAATATAAGATTAGTATTTGAGTTTGTTTTCGCACACAAGGGACTTTAGGCTAATATGTGAGACTTTAATAATTCCATAATGATTTTCTGTAATAAAGATGAATGAATAATTAATGAAAGTCTTTAAGTAGTGCAGTTTATAATTTCAAGCCTGTATGATTTTTTGCTGTATGAAAAATCCATAGTTCTTGAAACTCATTTGCGCAGATGCATCACACAACACATGCAAGAAGCAATGACGTTTTGATTTTCAGTGAAAAATGTCAATTATTCTGTAAAAGGGTAAGATCATCACTGTATAACAATTTTTGTCTTTTCGTTGCATATAAAAACTTGGAATATCACAGACAGTCACATAGACTACTGTAATAGTGCTTGATATTTTTTTGGAGCTTAACTGTGTGATTCATTATCTAATTTGTTGCATGGAAAAGAGCAGCTTGGACAATCTGCAAAATATCTCCTTTTGGGTTCCACATAAAAAAAGTAAGTCATACAGTTTTGGAAAATGAGAATAAACTGTATTAATTGTTTCATTTTTATTGTTTTTTTTTTAATTATATTATCATGATATCATACATTAGTATTAAGTTTTGCATACAAACAATGAATGAATCAATCAATGAATCAATGAATGAATGAATCAATGAATGAATGAATCAATCAATCAATCAATCAAAAATCAACTATATTATTTATTTTATTGAAAATGTATGTTATATTATCATGTCATCAATATTAAAGTTTAATGTGCACCAAAAATAAAATAAATACCAAATTAAACAAAAATTATTAAAATAAAATGAACTAAATTATAATAAGCTATATTACTTGCATATTATTACTTATATACTATTTCATTTTTTACATCTACAAAAAAAATAAATTAATTACATTAAAAGATACTACTAAACTATATAATTAAGCTATATATTTTTCTTTATTTATTTTTGAAAATTAAATGTTTGTGTTATCACATATTACTATTAAGTTTTGTGTACCAAAAATACAATTGTATTAAATTGAATAACAATAAAATAAAATAAAATACAACTTAAAAATATAATAGCTATATTATTTCATTTTTTAAACAAATAATCTTATAATGTTACTCAAATATTATATTTTATGAGGACAAACAATACATACATACATACATACAGTAATGCAAATCATATGGTCTGTCATATGAAGAAAGACACTTTTGCCTTATAAAGGCTAAAAGTAACTTTCTGCCAAGGTTCGTCTAACATCTCATCTACCACTGACATAAGCAGATGGGTGACCTATACGTTTCAGCTCAATATCTCACCAAAACAATAAAGAACCCATCAAACTGAGCGACTGAATTATGAGGAATATCTGAGACAGAAGGGAGGCCCCTTACGTCACACTTAAAACGTCTCAATGACACTATTTTGACAGCAAATGGCATCATATTCAGTTTTTAATAATGTTACAAGTCATTCTAAATAAAAGTCTTGTCAAAACTTCTACACATGTTCCCTATCAAGTGTGTAGGGGACACTGAACACTGCATAGGGACCCTATAAACTAGATAGAAGCTATTTTTGTTAGATATTTTGGAGGTGTCAAGATGTTGTTTGACCATGTTCGTCAAAGCCATTTTTTATGACTATTCAAACTGACAAAAGTGTCACATCTACAGTAGCACTTCACAAATGAGCGTCTCGGCACTTAGAAATGTTTTGATGTCAACAGGAACGGCAATTAACTAAACCTGACATAAAATCCCGACGAGGCCTACAGCCATCTAACACAAAGCCTAATACTATCTTTAGCGTTTCTTCAAAATTATTCAAAATGTAATGTCCTTACGATGTTGTCTATTTAGCATCTGGCCTTCCTCAACACTTTGTCGTGATTCTTTAAAGTCATCATATTTATAACGGCGCCACAATGTCATAATTATCGGTGGGTAACTAATCGGTACTGGTCGTAATGTGGGTCAAAATGAAGCGCAGTGCCATTTTACTTATTTTGACCAAAATCACATTACAACTTCCCAAATTGTACCTCAGCCGGAGGCAGGATCCACGAAAGTGGAACCGTGAGACTGGAATGAAACCAATATGTGAATCCTGTATGTCTGAAGGCAACCATTTGATTTTTGTGGATTGAATTTGTGGTATTTACAATGTAAATTTGTTGAATCCTATAATGTGCGAAGAAGGATTTATCATAAACGAGTCGCCAGCAGCACATTACAGTGTGTAGAAGAGGAAGAGAATCGTTTTCTAGGGGAATGTGTGATAGGACACATTAATCATGTTGTTTATAACCTGTGGTGTATCCCAGGATCCTTTTTTTTTACACTATGGCGGTTTGACTTTCAGCTACATTTATCCAAAGCGACTTCTTAGTGCTAGTCTCACGAAACCTGTCAAGAAAATGTCCTATTTTAGTCCAATATTAACAACAACAACAACAAAATTAGATTATATTTTGTGTGAAGCCTAATGTTAGGACTAATAAGATTTTTTTTTGCAATGTCATATTATGTTCATGCTCATGTACACATTTCTATTGCCCAAATCCCATTAATGCATCAGTCAATCTATCAATCAATCAATAATGGTAGTACTTTTGTACTAGGGGTGGGGGAAAAAATCGATACAGCATAGTATCGCGATATGTTCCACGTCAATACTGTCTCGATACACGGACGCCAAGTATCGATCTTTTATTA
>NW_015557089.1:149073-149772 GCF_001515605.1 Sinocyclocheilus anshuiensis | reverse complement strand
ACAAAATTACTTTATATTATTTAATAAAATAATAAATAATCATTACAAAGCATTTTCGGTTTTCGGCCAAGTGCATCCAGAATTTTCGGTTTCCGTTTCGGCCCAGAATTTTGTAATTCTGATTAAGACTACATGTTTTATTTTATTTAATTTAAATTTAACAGTAATTTACTTTCAAATACCGTATATATATATATATATATATACATACTGTGTATTATATATATTATATATATATATATATATAATAAAATGAAATAAAAATAAGCATTTAAGCATAATAAACTATATTATTATTATTATTATTATTATTAATTATGTTATCATCTTATAATTTAATATTAATGGTAATTCTTTTTTTTATATATATAATTTTAAACAATTAGATATAATTATTTGCACAAATTCCTCACCCTCAAGTCATCCTAGGTGTATATGACTTTCTTCTTTCAGACGAATCCAGTCGGAGTTAAATTAAAAATTGTCTTTGATCTTTCAAGCTCTATCGTTGTACTCAGCGGGTGTTGCATTCCTTCGGTTCAAAAGACGTCAAATAAAAAGCACCTTTCCATAAAATAAAGTGTCTCGCACGGCTCCGGGGGGTGAACAAAGGCCTCCTGTAGCTAATCGATGCATTTTTGTAAGAAAAATATCCATATTCAAAACGTAATAATCACTTGAATCTAGCTTGCACTCACT
>NW_015557089.1:145525-149003 GCF_001515605.1 Sinocyclocheilus anshuiensis | reverse complement strand
ATAATGTATATATATATATATATATATACATACTGTGTATATATATATATATATATATATATATATATAATAAAATGAAATAAAAATAAGCATTTAAGCATAATAAACTATATTATTATTATTATTATTATTATTAATTATGTTATCATCTTATAATTTAATATTAATGGTAATTCTTTTTTTTATATATATAATTTTAAACAATTAGATATAATTATTCTAATTTTCCCTTTTAAAGAAAATAAACAATATAGGTATATAAAAAAATGATCTATAATAATTATAGTTTATGTTTGTAGCAAGAAATTATGTACTAGAGTTTTAAAAAAAATTTAAATTGGGGTCAGAGTGAGGATATAAGATACAAATCTTGGACTTTATACTGACAACTATTGGTGTGGATGTAGCATCATGCAAAAGGTTAACGATGACATTATACAAATACATTCACAAGCATATCTGCCACAGATAAAATAAATATGAAAATAAATTTAAAATGAAATAATTATTCTTAATATTTCTGTAAATGAATGCAGACTGCTAGCATACAGTTAAAAGGTTACCATCTGACAGCTGACCTCCTCGAGAAACTTCTGCATGATGGAAATACGGTGTGAGTTATCTTTAACACACCAACACATTCAAAGACACTCTGACCGCCACAGTTCACCTCCGTCTTTCCTAGAAACGTGACACTGAAGTCAGGAAGTGGTGTCATCATCAGAACGTGTGAATCCCTGTAGAATTCACCACAACCTGGCACCACAATGAGCCTCAGGCTGTCACCACACATTTCGCCTTCCCGGGATCGTGACCCCTCAGCATCTGTACAAGTCACATTCACTACGTGTACAGTCCAGCACAGGCTAATGTAGTATGAAAAGTGTTGAAGAGCAACCAGCTGGAGGGAAAAAAAACTACTAGTAAAATGCTAATAAAACAACCATGCTAAGCTTACTACAGGCATTTTTGCATAACACTACATCCACACCACTAGGTGTCAGTATAAATCTAAGATTTATAAAGAAGACTCCTACAATCCAAGAATTTGTTCATTCATTCATTTCAAGAAAATGTGGGATAAGTCAGTTATTTTTGTGTATATCAACTTTAAGCCATAAATAAATGTTGCCAAGTGATCTTAATCTGTATTAAACTTAGAAAATGATGTTAATATTAGGGATGTAACGATTCACTCAACTTACGATTCATTTGTTTTAACAAAATTAGATTGAAGACATTATACAGTAAATGAAAAGGTGTCATTTTATTATACACAGAAGCAGTTCCGGGGGAATGACGTATGAGGTCAGCTTTGCGCATGGACACAAAGTGTATGTAATGCTCAAGCATGTCATGCACAAGCCTGGTGTAACAGATCATTTTCACAGCAGTCATTTTGGCATAAATTAGTAGGACAAATACAGGTGTAAGCAATGACATTAATTAGGGTTTCATTCCATTTAGGTCACAGTAAATACTTGCCACTTCAGCCTGTAGAAACATTTTTTTTTAACACTGCATTCAAATGTTCTGTATTTTCTGGTTGTTTTCTAATAAAGAGATAATTATATATGGTCATTATACCATTGCTAAAACAACAACTCTAATGGTGGCCTAAGACGTTTGCATAGTACTTACGATTCATTTGTTTTAACAAAATTAGATTGAAGACATTATACAGTAAATGAAAAGGTGTCATTTTATTAGGCTATTGCTGCTTGTTTCTTTGTGAAATCGAAATATAACAAAACTAAATTGAAATTATAAAACAAATCCCAAAATAAGGCTTTGTCTGTGCTCTTTCCATTTAAAATTAGAGGCAACCACTGGATTTTAATCATGATCCAAACAATGATGCAGCATACATGCAGCATGAGTAGTTTTAAATCTAAATTAGACTGTATCATTTCGAAATTTGAAGCAAAAACAGAATGGTATGACTCTAGTTTTGTGAAACTATGCTACATAAATCATATCTGAACGAAACAGCAGACGAGCTGAATGAGACGCAGATTCACTCTCTGACAGCAGATGGCGCTCATGAACAGCAATGATACACTGTTTCCTGGGTTACCGCTGTAAACAAAGCAGAGCTGCGCTTATGAACACTACTTTAATATGCATTGTTCAGAGGCAAGATGAAAAGAAAATACCACGTAAACTTTTCTAAAGATAGTCAGTTCCCCTCAGAGATACATTCATATAAACTCCTACTCCAATCGCAATTTGTTTGGCATCTCAACCGATTTGAATCGTCACATATTTGAATCGACTTTCGACCGGCTCATGGTTAATCGTTACATCCCTAGTTAATATTGGTTCATACAGATTGATTGTTTTGTCTGCAACATAAATATTGTCCCCTTAGTTAAAGTCAATAATTAGCAACTAGCAAAGTAGCCAGATACTTGACTTGTAGCATGTAACCCAAATGTACTTTTTGAGTGAAAAAGGATATTGAATGTAAAAAATACAGGTAGCTAATATTGCAGTTAGCTTTATTCAATAGCTGGCATGCCCAAGTGACAGAACTTGTTCAGAGACAAATATATATATATATATATATATATATATATATGTACAATAAGACAAGACAACACATTACAGAAACAGAAGATAAAACAAGGCAAAACAAAACACAAAAGATTAAATAAAAACAAGACTAAACAAAGAACACAAGACAAAAAATACCATATAACAAACTAATAAACAGAAAATAAAACACAAGACAAATAAACACAAGACCAAAAAAAAAAACACAAGATGAAACAAAAGCATGAAACAAAACACAAGACAAGCTAATGAACACAAAACAACACAAAATCCAAGACAAAGATAAAACAAAAAACACAAACCAAAGGTATGCTTGCTGTCTGTCTGAACAAAGCCCAAAATCAAATAGTGCATTTCAATAGTCGTCATTCTTCACAAACAGCGGCAAGACCACATGCTAACCATTGAAAATCCTGCACAAATGAAACATGGCCATTCTGAAATGGACTACGTCTAGACAGAAGGTGTGAGGATGAAAAGGTTTTCTAGCGTGGGGAGCGTGAGGTGGGCTAAGAGTGACAGTTAACCAGGACGAAGTGACAGTGTGACATGAGGTTTCATCACACTGATGGAACGAAAAAAAAAAAAAAAAGCTTTTACACATGCGCTCCAACATCTTTGTCTGGTTTGCACTGTAGGCAACATTGCAGATGGGGGTTGCACCAAACGGGTCTTGACGTAAACAAAATAACTGCCTGTGTGTAAAAAGAGCCCGGCTGAAGCATTAAAGCAGCATGTTACATGTGCATGAGTGCATCAATAACATGTATTTTATGGAATACACAAAAGTCACAAATAAAGACCTCTTGATTTGGGGATTTGTTCAGACAGACAGCAAAAGATCGCGTTTGGTCTCGTACTGTATCGCGTACCTTGTCAGTGTCGTGCGCTTTGCTTGGCCATTTGTTGTGATAAACAGGAA
>NW_015557089.1:138594-140757 GCF_001515605.1 Sinocyclocheilus anshuiensis | reverse complement strand
CTTGTCAGTGTCGTGCGCTTTGCTTGGCCATTTGTTGTGATAAACAGGAAAGTGTGTCCAGCTGAATTCAATTTAAGCTTTGTTAGACGAATATAAAAAGCTTTCGCTTTGGATAAAAGCGTCTGCTAAATGACTAAATGTAAAATGTAAATGTAATGTAATGTAATGTAAAAGATACATTTTTGTTATTGTTTTGTATTTTGTTTCATTTTGAGGTATTTGGTTTATATTAGTTCCCTTTCAGTTGCATCTGCTGCCTACTTATACTCACGCTGTGATCAGCAGCAGCTGGATGCAATAATCGCATGCCAATGTGCATTGGCTCGTTTAGTTTACACTCGAAGTGGATTGGTCCCTCTAAGCGAGATCCCAATTTCGTCGGTCAACCGACGTGACGTCTCCGTTCCCTCCTTCAGGGAACGAGGGTTACATACGTAACCGAGACGTTTTGTTTTGCACTTCTGGTTTTGTTTTGTGTCCTGCTGAAATTTGTTTAGCTATTTGTACTCTGAACAGAAATACTACTACTACTACTACTACTAATAATAATAATAATACATTTAGAGTTCTGCAAACCTGACCCAAAACAGATTTTTTTTTTGCATTTTGTTTTGTGTTTTTGGTTTTCTTCAGTTTTGTGTTTTTAGTTTTTGTTCTTTGTTTTTGTTTTGTGTGTTGTTGTTTTTGTTTTGTCTCCAGCTTAAATATGTTTATATGTTGAACAGATTAATAAATTAAATAAATATTGCAAACCTGACCAATTATGTTAGCTGTTTGTACTCTAAACAAATTAGTTAATTAATTAATTACCTCAAACCTGACAACAAAACAGATTCATGTGTGGTTTGAAATTAGTTTGAATGGTCAAATCAAATTGTTTTTCTTTTGAAACTCTACAAAAATATTGTGACATTAAGGTGCCTTTTAAATTAATGAATAAACAAACAAACAGACAAATAGTCTCAAATGGTGCTGTTTTATCTCACTGCTCATTGTTTGTAATTTTCTTCTTCTTTTTTTTCTTTTCTTCTAGTATGGTTGGGTTAATGACATAGTGTTCCAGGCAAGCAGAAACACACTGACAGCTGTATCCTTCTGCATGAGTATTTACCGTTAAGATGACGGGCTGACCGCATGCTTAAGCGACTGTGACAGAACAGCGTTTCAAAGCATGATACGTTACAGAATAATCTTAAGCTAGTGTATGATCTTTCATAAACTCATGGACAACATGAGAGCTTACGAGAAAAGCAGCAATGTTTGATTCTTGTCAACAAAATGATTTTTTTAAGTCAGATTAGTGATATTAATTAAATACAGACTATTCTGTGTTATATAGAAACAAAAGACAGACAGACATGAATGTTGTTGAAACCTATTTCTGGAGAGTTTAGATACTGTAATGAGCGACTGGTGTACAGAAAAGCTCATAAAACATCTGAGAAGCACTTTTCTATAATCTGAGGAGAGAGGCATGTCATAAAAGATGGTATTACTTTGCATAATTGCGGTTGGTCATTTTAACTTAGAGCCTCAAGACGTTTAGCAAATATATGCATGACTAAGCCCTAAAACACTTAAAATATGCACATATTTTGTTGAGGTCACTTGTACAGTATGTTCTGTGACAGGCTTCAGTGGTAACGGACGCTTTGAGGATTTTCACATCATGACACGGCACTTCACTAGGTGCGTTTCCATTACCCTTAGAATTGCGCAAATTGAAATCACGAATTGAAAATATGCCTAATGGAAAAGCATAAATTTTGCAAAAACGCCCATATATCGCAAAAAAGTTTTTACGCTCGCATGAGGTGGTTTTTCAGGCAATGCGAAAAAGGAATAATTCGCAAAACTGCAATAGAAACGTCTTTTTCGCATTTACAGGTTTACATACAGGCGTATGTAAAAAGTCATATGATTATTCTTCAATGTACTATAACCTCCAAGAAACACATCATACGTGGCCGCTCTCCAGTATAAGGGGCTTTCCCTATCATTAATGCTTAGACAATTTACACTGCACACGTCTGCGGTGCAGTATGGCTCTGATAAGGCCACTGAAGCTGATTGCGGCCACAATGCTTGTGTTTATTCCAGAATCCAGCCGCGCCACGCACATTTCTGAAGCGGCTCTCTGTGCTGCTTCTGTAAAGATACACG
>NW_015557089.1:130354-137504 GCF_001515605.1 Sinocyclocheilus anshuiensis | reverse complement strand
GTGCTGCTTCTGTAAAGATACACGCATACGTTTCCTTTGAATAAATATAGCCAAAATCCATCAAATCCCACCAAACTCCGTTGCCATGACTTATCGCGAGAAGGTTACGTTTTAGTCGCATAGCATTGGTTAATGGAAACGCCGTCATTTCGCAATACTTTTTTATCGACATTTATAAAATATCGCCAAAGTTTTGCGCAAATCTATAATGGAAACGCGCCTGCTGTCACTCTGCAGTACCCAGAAACAAGCTTCATCCCAATCCCACTGATTTCTGTCCATACGGCCGAGGGTGCAGATCAATCACAAGTCTCCCAGTGACCATCTCCTGACCCGGTATTGCATATTAAAAGCGGTTGCTGATGGGGAAACCTGTCAGTCAATATGAAGGCAAACTTTTCATGGCCCAGACATAAATACTGACCACAACTGAGATCATTTTAAGGCCTTAAACAGGCTCTATCTATCTATCTATCTATCTATTAGGGGTGTCCCCGACTAAGGATTTTCATAGTCAAATCGAAATTTTCGAATCTTGCCGATATTCGACTGATCGAATCAAATGTTTTAGGGGCAGGGCAAAATACCTTACCAAGAGTCAAGTCAGACATTCGACCGTCATAATTACGTTAACACACAGGGAAAATGTGTAACGGACGCCTCGCAGATACAAACGGGGTAAATAATGTTTTATGTTTTGATTAAAAGATAGTTAACATTAAACGTCAGTGAAATCTTCGACTATTCGGGGTCACCCCTAAATGTTATTTATCTATCTATCTATCTATCTATCTATCTATCGGTAGATATACAAGATACTTTAGAACTAGTAATGAAGAAATGTGCTTCATTAAAAGCTTATTTTATTACTGTATTAAAAGCAGTATTATGTGGAGTCGAGTAGAGAAAGAGAGAGATGGACTGAGTGAGTGTGATTACCTGCATCTGATACAGCATTAATTCTTCAGCTCAATCTCATATTCACAATAAAACATTAGTTTGAATGTATGCTGAGGAAAGCAATATCTTTGTCATACTATCCTGATTTCCGATGACAGCGCTGCTCAGTGCATATGTTGGCTGCTTCTTACAAGCTGTTGTAGAAAGTAAAAATAACTCCCTTGTTTACAACCCTGTTTCAGTCTCTTTCAATATAACAGTCTTTACTGCTGACTCACTCAGAAAAACAGTCTCTTGTCATACGGTGGAATAATTAATACTAAATATTATTACTACTATTGTTTATATAAGATATTATTTATTGAATAATAATATTTAATAAACAACAATGTCATCATAAAAGTTGCTAGACGATTCAGTCAAAAGTACAAAGTCAGCGCTCTGATATACAGCATTAAAGTTACATAAAATATAACGTGATGAGATTTTGCCCTCAGCAAAACTATTTGCTCTGGAACAAATAATAGATTAATGAGACCAAAGACTGCCCGTTAGAATTACCCAAAACAAATTATATCTCATGTTTCATCACTATAGAGACATCAGAGCCAGCGACAAAGGTCTGGCCAAGGTGAGGCTGCTCTTGGCGGGTTTATGAGCGCTGAACGGCCACTGACACCCTGGAGCTCACATCTCCGAAAATGTTGAATCAAATTTTCAAATAGACGTTATCTTTATTAACAAACCGCATATTTGAAATCTAAACAAGTACATACCTAAAAAAACTCTTAAAACTACATTCTATGACACAAAAATGTTATTGCTTCTAAATTTATAGTGGATTTGGGTGTCTGCCATGACGCTCATTGTGAGAACGTATACATATCTATGATACAAGTGGTGAAACGGTTCCCATGTGAATATCTCATACATATCTCATGGATGGAAAGAGCTCCTAGCCAATCAGATTCGAGGACCAGAAATAACCGTTGTATGAATTAATGAATAAATTAATCTTTATTACTTTATTTAATATAATATTAATACAATATAATATAATAAAAAATATTATTATTATTTAATATTATTAATCAGTAGTTTGTACAATGTACCACCTGCAATTGCTTATAAAATGTATATAAAATAGTATTATAAAATTAACAAACACAATTAAATAAACATTACAGTCAGACTGTCAGTTATAAACACCCAAACCTAGCCAAACCTACCACGCACACGAGATATTAACATACTGCTAACAGCACATCCACAGCGATGTGAAGATGACAAAGTGCATCTGCCAGACCAGCCACAGCCAAACTGCGAACAGCAAATTCAGAAAACACTGTTGACTAATTAGTCCAATACATTTATCGCCTGCGTTGGCTTCGGATAAGAGTGGAGGCTTTGGTCGGAGTCCCAAATACATTGAGATCTTAATTGAGACAGTTGTTGTTACAATCATTATAACAAGCGTTTCCACGTGACTGGCTGCTTGTTGTCTTGTCCACGTTTTCCTAACCAGAGCCGCGGAGCGTGAATCTTCACTATCAGCTGAGCCTCAGCCTCACAATGCTCTGTGTTCGCCTTGTTACGCAACCCAAATCAGTCCGAATTAGTCATCCTTGATTCAGCTGGCCACCAAATTAGCGTTGATTTTCTGAGCCGCATTACAAGTGCTGTCAGAATCCTGGAAGCCTTAATACAAGCTTTCATGTCTTTGAATTGGTGATGATTGAGAACAAAAAGGTGTTTGAGGAAACATGTTACGGTTTAAAAATAGTCCTCAGAGGAAAATGCAAAAACAAGCTGTTTTCTCTGATGTGATGTGTGCTGGAACACTGCAAAAACACATTTAATCAGTCTCTAACAATCCTTAAAATTAGATTAAGAAAAATATATTAAAATGTATTTTCAGAGACTATACTGTATTTTTAAATTACATTTATTTTTCTTACCCCATTTTTTTGTCTTGTTCTAAGCATAAACCTCACTAAATTTTGTGATATTTAAACATAATAGGGCAATAGACAGCAAACATTAAACTATATTAAGAATATTAAACCATGTATTCTTAGAAAAATATAGCATCATATTTTATGCAGTTTGGTTGTTCTAATACAGCTGTTAAACAAATATAGTTTACATAATATGTTCATGTTTTCGTGACTAAAAAAAAAAAGTAATATATTTTTCACTTGTGAAACAACTTTTTATGATTATTATTATTTTTATTATTATTGATAACAATTGTTATTGATAACAGTAATATACAATTTTTAATACTATTACTTTACCTGTCCATAAAGCTTTGGTTTTTAATTACTATTATTAACCAGTGCCTTATGGTAAAATAAGATCAATAATATAATAATGTTATATTACTACTACTATTACTACTACTACTACTACTAAAGCTAATTTAACAACAATACAATTCATAATGTGTGCTTGTAGTTAATAATGGATAATGAATGTGTGAACAAAAAAAATGCTGTCATCTTTATACTGAGCAGTAGATAGTCAAAATGGTAGTAAGAAATGACGAATGATATGAATCAACACAGTTAAAATCTCTGTGATTACATCATGTCTGACATCCCTATGTAGCGAATCAGCTCATTCATGGGGAAATATGAATAATTAATATGGTAACCAGTGGCCTGTGGTCATTCGCAGACATCCTGGCGCCCAGTCTATTGGGTGAGGGGTCTGTGATGACTTGTTAATCTAATGAATAACTGATTTGTTAAATCAAATGAAAAATTGTGTTTTTGATTGGTCCAGATGCTACACCTAAAACCTCCAGAGTCACAGAGAAAAACGAGAGAGAGAGAGAGAGAGAGAGAGCGCTCTATTGTCATGGCGTACACTAATGCTTGGTAATCCTCAGCACAGGCTTACATAAAGGGCTCTGTCAGATCTCATAGAGTCTCTGTGTGAGAAGAGCAGCACATTCACGACTTCCACAAAGCCTCTTCTGCCTAATCATTATTCACATCAGCTTCATGGGCCTTTGCTTAGGCAACTTAAAAGTGCTCTTTGAAATTCATTCATTAAGATAACAAAATTCAGAAAAGCTTCCTTTTGCATTTCGGAGGGAGGGCAAAGAAAAACAGACAATAAAACATTTGCACTTTTCTCAATTTCCATGCTACTGACTGTATAAACCGTTAGCCAACTCACGCCATTGGTTGAGCCAGAAGAGGCCACAATGCGCCTCATTTGTGAAACTCAAGCATAGTAACTTCATTTCCAAATCATTCGTAAAACTATTCTTACACTATTGAATATCTGTTTCATAAATTAATTCTGCTCATGATGTTCATAACCATTTGTACTAGGGCTGCACGATAAATCGCATTTAACGCGCATCTTGTCAGAAAGCCGGTTCTGTAATCAGCGGTAAATCTCCATCACCTGCGGGCTTTCACATTGAGCAGCATTAACTACACAGAGCCGTTGTTCACTGACGAGCTGAGCAAAACCACGTTCATATTCGCGCAATTTTTTGCGCAGCTCGTCAGTGAACAATGGCTCTGTGTAGTTAATGCTGCTCAATGTGAAAGCCCGCAGGTGATGGAGATTTACCGCTGATTACAGAACCGGCTTTCTGACAAGATGCGCATTAAATATCGCATGCGATTTATTGTGCAGCCCTAATTTGTACAGCATGTCAATTCTCAAATTTGTATGATCCATAAATTTGTTCTGCTCATTTCACAACCATGCAATCATTCACAATCACGCAATTTATAAATCATTTCTGCTTGTGTTTCATAAATTGTTTGTGAACTTTCTTAACATTCACTTCATAAATTCACAATAATTGAGTTCTATGAATTGTTCGGAAACTTTCTTGCGTAAACTATCAAACATGCGCTTCATAAATTTGCAATAATAGAGTTCTATGAATTGTTCGTAAACTTTCTTGCATAAACTATCATACGTGTGCTTCATAAAATCGCAATAATTGAGTTTTATGAATTGTTCGTAAAATTTCTTGGGTAAACTATGAAACGTGCGCTTCATAAATTTACAATAATTATGTTTTATGAATTGCTTGTAAACTTTCTTGCATAATTTATCAAACATGTGATTCATAAATTCGCAATAATTGAGTTTTATGAATTGTTCGTAAACTTTCTTGCGTAAATTATCAAACGCGCTTCATAAATTCGCAATAATTGAGTTTTATGAATTTTTCATAAACTTTCTTGCGTAAACTACCAAACGTGTGATTCATAAATTTGCAATAATAGTTTTATGAATTGCTCAAACTTTCTTGCGTAAACTATCAAACGCATGCTTCATAAATTCACAATAATTGAGTTTTATGAATTGTCCGTAAACTTTCTTGCGTAAACTATCAAACACACGCTTCATAAATTCACAATAGTTGAGTTTTATGAATTGTTCGTAAACTTTCTTGCGTAAACTATCAAAGCGTGCTTCATAAATTCACAATAATTGAGTATTATGAATTGTTCGTTAACTTTCTTGGGTAAACTATCAAAGGCGCGCTTCATAAATTCGCAATAATTGTGTTTTATGAATTGTTCGCAACCATGTCATACATAAATTAGTATTAGTTTGTAACCATACTTATGTGAACAAATGAACTTTTATAAATTGATTTATAAATGAATTATGCATGTTTACTGAATCGTTCACAACCATGCAATACATAAATTGTCAAATGTGTGATTCATGAATTTGTTTCATTTATAATTTTTTACATTTTCACACGATTTTAAAATATTCCAGTGGACTTCCACAGTGTGAGTTTTTTTTAGGCAACCATTATTTTAGAATGTATCGCCTTATAGTTTCCATGGCGATGCGTCATGTTTGTCACGTGACACACTGCAGCCACAATAGCTGTGAATGAGTGATGTATGTGCTTTAATTTCATTTTTCCTTTTTTATTCAAAATATTCACAACGTGTTAATTATATTATGAAATATCCAATTCTCCAATATGTGCAAGTAAATGCATTTGGTAGTTTAAACACCTTTATAATGATCATGTTTGTTGATCTATAATGGGTGATGGGCGCTGCCATGTTAGTTCGCGCTGAATCCGAGCTGTAGGATTTACAACACGTAAATTCATCCTTTCCTCTAGAAAGACATTAAAGTAAGTTTTTGGTGAACAGGGAGAAGAATAGAGTAAACTTTATTGTTACCTACACAATGTGTATATGATATCAATAAAACATGTCATCAAATTATATTTGTAAGGATCGTTATTACGGCTTCCCTATACATCAGTGTGTATTTTATAAACTATAAATGTATATTGTGCTAATACTTGTGTATTTAAATGTCTGATAAGCATTATGTGGTTGAAAACACTGAATAGTTGTGATAATATGACAAGCACTGAGCGCGTCCATCTCTGGCTCAGCGCCAGGAAAAGTGCAAAAGCAGATTTGAATTTAGCAGCTGATCATGTGACGCACCGATTATATTCATAACTCATAATTATACAATTCTTATGCAATTATTATACAATTCATAAATCATTCTATAAAGTTGTTCTTCTTTTGTTTAATCAATAATTTGTTAAAGCATTTTTATGTAAATTATTGTACTGTTTACAAACAATTTGCACAGAAACTCATTTACTAGCGGCCTGTTCACCAAAAACACATTCTTGCATTCAGTCTGTGCTATTTTTTAATTGTTGCTCTACAGTATGTTCACATGTGCCAGGGGTATGTCTTTGGCCGTATCTCCTTCAAAACTGCATATTTATGAAATATTGGACAACACACTCTCAAACTGTCTACTAGATTGAGCAAATGGTGGTTCCATTACTGAAAGTACTATAATCCAGCCTCTCGAGTGATATTTGTTGTTGTAGCACAGGCAAACGGCCTCTCCTGCCCACAGTGGAGTGAAGATGGAGGATCCAGTCAGTTGGTACGATACTCACCACATACAGCTGCTTCCACAGGACGGACCACTCCTGCAGCGTAGAGGTGACCTCTGTAATGATGGGGTCCTCCAGCGGGACCACAGTCTCATATTGCCTGCACAGAAACAACAAACATTGACCACAGGTTAGTGGGATTGCCCTTCAAAAAGTGGTTAGAATGAATACTGTATTTAAAAAAAAATAATAATCCAAATAACATCAAGTCTGTCTGTCTGTTATTCAAACCAAAGCAGAAAACAACAAACATTGACCAGAGGTTAGCGTGATTACCCTCCAAAGTGTGAGTAGACATGATTATTATAAATA
>NW_015557089.1:122899-130193 GCF_001515605.1 Sinocyclocheilus anshuiensis | reverse complement strand
CGGAGCGTGTCCATAGTGTCATTGTGTCGCCTGCCAATGACGTCATAACCCCTCGATTTCCGGTTTTGTTTTGTATAAAACATGGAAAGACCAAAGACGCTTTAATATGTTGTGCGTTTTAATAGACCGGTGACGACCGCACAGAGTAGCATAATAACAGAACTTTCAAATGTATCTAGTATAATAAAACAGCGCTGCTTTACCCCACATACGCACGACCGGAAGGAGCGGAAGGGGCCGACTGTGGCATATTAAAAGCTCTGCTGCTTTACCCCACATACGCACGACCGGAAGGAGCGGAAGGGGCCGACTGTGGCATATTAAAAGCTCTGCTGCTTTACCCCACATACGCACGACCGGAAGGAGCGGAAGGGGCCGACTGTGGCATATTAAAAGCTCTGCTGCTTTACCCCACATACGCACGACCGGAAGGAGCGGAAGGGGCCGACTGTGGCATATTAAAAGCTCTGCTGCTTTACCCCACATACACACGACCGGAAGGAGCGGAAGTGGGCGACTGTGGCATAATAAAAGCTCCGCTGCTTTCGAGCCGTGTGTCACGCTCGTTCAGTGGCCTCGTTTCGCTTCGACGGCTTTCAGCCTCACCCTGCTTCATTCTACTACGTTAATAAATCATTAGCTCATCCATGAACATGATTTCTGCCCGAGCCCCGTCGGATTGCATCGGCTGTGGAGATGAAGACCACAACTCCCATGACTCCACACTCAGTCACGGCGTCATCAAACTACGCCTATGTCTCTTTGTTTATTTTGAATGCACGCCCTCCACCGGCGAAAATTACATATTGTGCCTTTAAATCATTTGTTTAACTTTGTTAAAGCATTTCATACAGGGTCTTAACAATAAAAAATAACAGCATACTGTACGTAGAGCTATCATCATAAACCAATAGCATTCAATTCTCCTGTTGTCTCTTTAGCTCTTCCTGTCCATCCATCTCTCCATATTGTTATACATCCATCAGCCCTCATTGTCCTTCCACTGTCCTTCTCTGACACATGGTGGAAACAGATTGATCTCTTTATTCTGCTTTATCATCACGTGTGTCCAAAGTAACAGCTTTCAGAGTCCTTTTCTCCTTGTTTTGTGAATTCTGATGAGACGCTATAATTTGATCCCGGGACACGGCTGGACATGACTCCCTGTAACTGAAGCTAAGCAACAAAATCACAGCACCATAGCTATTTACATAGACAAGTCTCAAACTCTTTCAGGTGGTGGAGAACTTTAAGAGTAAAAATGGATTGTGGATCACCTAAAACCCAAATATGGGGTCACCTACCATTAATACATTAAAATATGATCTGTAGTTTTAAGTCATTTAGAAATTACCCTTTGGATAGCCATTCAAGCTTGGGGCCAGTGAAATGCATTAAAATGATCAAAAGTGACAGTAAACACATTTATAATGTTACAAAAGATTTCTATTTCAAATAAAAGTTTTTTCTTTGATCTTTCTATTCATCAAAGATTCCTGACAAAAATCCTGCATCACTGTTTTCACAAAAATATGATGCAGCACAACTGTTTTAACTGTTTTAAATAAATAATTACTAAGCACTAAATCTGCATATTAAAATGATCTCTGAAGGATCATGTGACGTGACAAAATTGAGCTTTCAATCACAGAAATAAATTACATTTTAAAATATATTACAGTAGTAAACAGGTATTTTAAATTGTAGGCTACTAATATTTCACAGCTTTTACTGTATTTTTGAACAAATAAATACAGCCTTGGTTAGCAGAAGAAACTTACAGACCCCAAACTTTTAAATGGTTGTGTAATTCATTGTTATGAGCTGATTAAACAGTCGGTTGATTAAATATTGGTGTTTTTTGATGATGATGATGATAATAATAATAATAACACAATATTCATGTGGGGTTTTTAAAAATTACATAAACGAGAATAAAAAAAATAAATAATTAAATGTATAAAATAATGTATAATATTTAATACCTAAAAATATATATTTGTGTATTAAATATTTAAACACCTATATTCAAAATACTACTTTAAACTTTATAAAAATATTATTTAAACTGTATTTTACTGTTTTATTGTTTATGTGTCCTACGCTTACACTGTAACTGACATGAACAAAATAAATACTGTAAAAAACTGTACCAGTGCATAATGCATCATTATCAAAGGTGAACGAGAGTGTGCACGGGTTTTAAGATAATTGTGTAATATTTTCTAAGTAAAGCTGTTTGTAAACATGTATGTGTTGAACACGACTGCTGGGATCTACTCTAGCATGCTGCCTTCACACAATACAGGCTTGTTTGCGCATGTGCGTGAGTGCTGAGGGAAGCTGTGAAGTTCAACTCACGGTGCCACGCGCAAACACCTGTGAAAAAGTTGGAAAACATCAAAGGCTAAAACAAACAGAAGAAGCTGTCGACCGACAGTCCCTGATGTGCCATGTTTTCGGCAGTGAGTTCCCACTGGGAGTGACGGCCCGGAGTTTCTCTGCTCTCTTTCTTGCTCACTGTTTCCCGTTCTCTCCGTCTTTATACCGCATGCCTTAACCATTAACATTCAGTGTGCCACTGAATCAGATTCAAACCTGTGAATGAATCTGTAAAAGCGAAACAATCTTTCCACAATCTAATCACAGCTTTTCACAAGTCATTAACTGATGGACTGGAGTGGTGTGGATTATTGTGATGTTTATATCAGCTGTTTGGACTCTCATTCTGACGGCACCCATTCACTGCAGAGGATCCACTGGTGAGCAAGTGATGCAATGCTAAATTCTCTAAATCTGATGAAGAAACAAACTCATCTACATCTTGAATGGCCTGAGGAAGAGTAATTTTCAGTTTTCAGTTAACTATTTCTTCTTCAAGTGCAAACTGAATGCATTATTTTCAGACACTTAAAAGCATGTTAATTGCTAATTAAATGAAAATGTATTATAGTTTAAATTCATAATAAATGCATTTTTTTTAGCTTTTTGACCCATTAGAAAGTACATCTGTATGTAAATTCATAATTCTATGTGCTACTGAATGCACTGAAAAGCTAACTAAAATGCATATGGTGAACTAATAGCAGGATTTAAAATTCATTTTGAAGCAAAACTTTTAATTTGACTTTATTACAAAGTGCACTTCTTGAAATTGCACTTAAGTGTGTTAAGAAACAGTCATGAAAATGTCTCTCTTTAAGTGCACTTTCATTTCATTAATATTATATTATCTGCAAGTACCGCTTTTAAAATATATATATATTTTTAAGATTTCAAGTACACTACACATGCGATACTCTTCTTTTTCACAAGGGGAGGCGATATAAACCTCTCTGATTATCCATTAAATCAATTATCCCTTAAAAAAAACATTCAATACATGAAGCATTTGAATCCCAGGAGCTGATGGTCTCACGTCACACCAAGCTTCATATCTGAAGCAGATATTTGACAGAGAAAAATGGGAGTAAGAGATCTTCCAAAAGATGAAATCTTCAGAGATCTTTAGGCTTGTGATGAAAACTCATGAGCCAGCAGGAGAGGAGAAAGGGAATCAGAGGATTGAGATAGATTACGCTTCTCTTCCATCCATCTCTCTCCCCGTCACCTTTCCTCGTCCAACCCATTTGTTCTCTATTGAGGGAGCAGCTTGACATGAATCAGTATAAAGACACTTACCCCCTGTTCGTGACGACAGCCTTCTTCAAGTGGATGTAGCCAGCTGGGAAGATCCCCTGCAAAACAAAAGAGAAGAACGTTACATTTCTGTTTCTGTGACTGTAAGCCTCCATGAAGAGGGCGAACGAGTGGACACGTCTCTGGGAATGTGAGCAAGCAGAAGTCGATTCCAGCGGCACTCCTAGACGCAGTTCATGTCATAATCTTTGCTTGTGTGCTTATAGGGATGTGCATCTCATGACTCAGGCCGATACGATACGTATCTCGATGCATAGCCAACGATACGATACATTAAAGATACATATGAAGCAGCTACCGATGCGATGCTATACGATTCACCCCTATTACGATGCAGTGCGATCCGATTTCGATTCGATTCGATTCAACACAATGCGATTCGATGCAATATGATGCAATGGAAAAATATGATCACTTTTAATGCCTCGAGGCCTGTTTCATAAAACAAGTTAACCAAATAAGCCAGGCTTATTTCAGTTAGTCTGACTCATTGTCAAATGATTTGGTTCCATAAAGCAAAGTAGGCCTAGATCAAGCTTAGTCACTGTGGCAACTTATGCTGGGAAACTAACCTGGTCTAAAGCAGGCTAACTGTCAGGCTAAGCTAAGCTCCTTTAACACTGACCAATAGGAACATAATGATATTACCACTGTCTCTCATACTATTATTTGACGTTTTTTTACAGTTTCTAGCCATGCAGCCTTTCTCTATGGTTTTATAGCAGCTGTACCTTTTATAGTTTGCAGAACAGATAGCAGAACATTAGAACATTACAATCTAAAATGGTTCTTTAAAGCATTAAAATAACTAAAAGTTAAAATCACTGAATTAAAAATGAAAATAAAGAAAATGACTACATTTTAACTGCTATAAGAAACACACATTAACTCATTTGAGCTTAGTAATTAGTACTGTATTAGCTTACATTTGATTGACCTATTACAGTCCACTTACAGTTACTGCTATCATAAAAAATACACTTTATATGTAGGTTTAAAATTCTACAAAAGACACATTTAATGTCCAAAAACAATTTTTTAGCAAAATGTATATTTTACTCTTATACTTAAATATACTTGTATATTTTATTATTATTTTATTGTGCTCCTATTCGATTGCACTCTGTCTGTTTAGCGCGCAGCAGCGCTCGTTCACTCGCCCAGTTACGAGTCCGACTCTCTAACCATTAGGCCACAACTTCCCCCTGCTTAAGAATAAGCGTGCACAAATTATGAGATCGTGTGAATTTAATTTGTCGTTTATGGAACCGCTTTAGCCCCGATTGATTTGTTAGGTAATTATTTCAAGTCAGATTTTGGACTTTAATCCCAGTTTTTCCTCAGGTCTCCGTGGTGTTGTGATGCGTCATATTCACGCAGCGGTGATGAGAGAACACGCTTGAGAAACGGTTTAGAGAGGAGAAATCAATCTACATATAAAATATTGGTCACTTTCTAAAAAATAAAAGTATAGCGCATCCACTAGTAATTATATATAAATGAATCGGTTTTTACAGATGAAAATATGTTAGAAACGATGCATCGCGATATAAATGACAACTTGTAGCCGATGCACACTTTTTAAACCGATGCATCGCATCGTTAACTTTTTATGCCGATGCACCGAGCGAATTTTATTTATTATCATTGCTGGCTAGAAGAAATGTCATGTATACTGTATACTGTACACACTGAGACATTGATCTCATAATGAGATCTCACTTGTGATTTGAATCTTACACCTTGAACTCCATGAACTACATTAACTATCTGCCTTGAACTACATTAACTTGATGACTGAACTTAACACATGCATGATCCCTTTCATTCAATAACTGCAATTGAGAAGAACACTTTCAAATCTCAAGAGCAATTTATTTCATCAGTCAAACGGTGCAAAGCTCTCAACTTTAAAAGTGATCAATTGAAGGGATTTAGGGCGTCTAAAAAAACAATTAATGGCTTTAGAAGAATTAAATGGACAGAGTTTAGCACAAAGCAAGTACATCCCACACAAACATCTCAGCTGAAGAATCCAGATGGTGGAGCTTCTTGCCACATACAGTTGTTGCCTAATTTTCTTCGCTGTTCGATTTCAAAGGTCAGATTAATTAGTAATTGAGGACACCAAATGCTCTCGAACAAACCTCCATCTGCTGGAGGAAGGATTCCATGTGCACAGATGACAAACCAGCATATGTTAGTATTCATGAGATGGACAGTCACTCGCTAATCGCTGCTTTCAGTCATACATGAAGACCTCCTGTTGTTTGAGGAGAGCTTTTTCCATGCTGATGGTGATGGGAATCAATTATAAACATTTGAAGAATTCACATAAAAGTGATGAGATTTAGTTGCATTATGGTAAAGACAGTTGTGTAAAATGTGCTTCATTTTCATAAAAAAATACATAAAAATAAAAATCATAAAAGCCAGTACAACAATTATAACCATGATACTTTAAAATGTTTTATTTATGTATTTTTTTCCACATAAAAGTGATGAGATTTTGTTGCCTTATGGCAATGACAGCTGTGTAAAATGTGCTTCATTGTCATAAAAAAATAATTTAAAAAATGATAAATTATAAAAGGCAGTACAACAATTACTACCATGATGCTGTCACGGGTTGCTACGGTGCGGGAACACGGAACCATTTTTCAAATCATCTTGAGTAGTGAACTCAAACTTTCTTGATGAATTTGTGAGTCATGGGCGATCTTAAATGATGTGAAGTTTATTCGTTGGATCTTTCCATTATCAGCCCTTGAGGCTACATTCATTTGAAAGGTCTCTGAAATCTACTGAACCAATATTTCCAATTCACAGTAGTGCATATTGATGAGAAAGCTGTCACGGGTCACTACTGTGAGGAACACGGAGCGAGGAACGAGGAGACCAGGAGTACAAAACCAAGGAATTTATTTATATCGCGGGGAATCACACGTAGCACAAGGAGTTGACATAAACATGTGACAGATCGCCCCCCTCCCGGACGGTGCGTCCCACGCCGTAACAGTAACATCGGGGAGGGGGTGCAGGCGCCCTGGGCGGAGACAAGGAGAGCCTCCAGGGCGGATCAGGGGACTCCGGAGGCCATGGCGGATCAGGGGACTCCGGAGGCCATGGCAGATCAGGGGACTCAGGAGGCCATGGCAGATCAGGGGACTCAGGAGGCCATGGCGGATCCTCCGTGGCCTTAGCTGGCTCGGCCACGGGTATATGCCCCCCCCCAAAAAACATTTTCTTGGGGAAATCTTGGGGGGTGCTCTGGAGCAGCGGGCACTAGATGGCGCTCTAGAAAGCGAGGAGCGGGCACTGGAGCGAGCTCTGGGGCTCGAGCCGACACTGGAGCGAGCTCTGGGGCTGGAGCCCTCCCTAGGCTTGACTGGGGATCTGGAGCCCTCCCTGGGCTTGACTGGGGATCAGGAGCCCTCCCTGGGCTTGACTGGGGATCAGGAGCCCTCCCTGGGCTTGACAGGGGATCAGGAACCCTCCCTGGGCTTGACAGGGGATCAGGAGCCCTCCCTGGACTTGACAGGGGATCAGGAGCCCTCCTTGGGCTTGACTGGGGATCAGGAGCCCTCCCTGGGCT
>NW_015557089.1:120106-122508 GCF_001515605.1 Sinocyclocheilus anshuiensis | reverse complement strand
CTTGACTGGGGATCAGGAGCCCTTCCTGGGCTAAACACAGGAACTGGGAACGGCCCTCCTGCCCATGACTGAGGAACGGGATCCTCTGGGACTGGGAACGGCACTCCTGGCCGTGACTGAGGAACGGGATCCTCTGGGAACGGCTCTCCTGGCCGTGACTGAGGAACGGGATCCTCTGGGACTGGGAAGTGTTTACGAGGAGCTGGTGCTGGAGGGCGCTCTGGAGGAGTAGGCACAGCAAGGCGCTTTCGAGGAGCTGGCACTGCAGTGAGTTGTGGGGCTGGAGCCGACACTGGGGCCACATGAACGCTTGACGGGCTTGTCACCTTAATGTTCGTTGGGCTTGCCATATTAACGTTCGTGGGCTTGCCATATTAACGTTCGTTGGGCTTGCCATATTAACGGCCGGTGAACCATAGTAAGCCGCGGACGGCAGGCTGGTTCTGGCTCGGGGCAGGACGCTCTCCAGACACTGGAGGATTCCTTCCCTCCAGCTCAGTCCCGTGGTGTGGGAGGTCCACGGGGCGATGGTAGTTGGCCCCGAGCCAGAACAGAGAATTAATGGTGGCATCATCGAGGGCCGTAGCCACGGCAAGCCTGCAGAACTCCCAGGAATACTCCACAAAGGGGAGATCTAGGCAAGCTAAGGCGGAGAACCGAGCAGCAATTTCCATAGCCGCGGGGAGAACAAGGAAAACAAAAAACTTCTCAAAAAGGCGGAAAAAACAAATGCAAGGAAAAGTCGCCGCTCAATTTTTCTTTGGTCCGGTATTCTGTCATGGGTTGCTACAGTGCAGGAACACGGAGCGAGGAACGAGGAGACCAGGAGTACAAAACCAAGGAATTTATTTATATCGTGGGGAATCACACGTAGCACAAGGAGTTGACATAAACATGTGACAGATGCAATTTTTTTTTTTTTACATATAAGTGTTGAGATTTTGTTGCATTATGGTAATGACAGTTTAAAATAAACTTCACTGTCATGAAAAAAAAGAGAAATAGTATAAGTATCAAAATAATCCCACAAATCTTTGACTTGAAACAATATCTAATTAATATATTTTATTTAATTTTTTATAGCATTAATATATATATATATATATATATATATATATAATGTTGTCCAAATAAACAATACATATTAAAGGCTATGAAAACAAATAAAGTGAATGTAACCATTTAGTGAATGTAAGACTTTATATTATGTGCAAAAAGGGGTTAAAATCACATTTTATTCTAACATTGTAACATTGCAATCTAAAAACAAAAATAAGACTTTTAAAATGGAAGTTAAATTCACTAAACTAAAAATGAGCTTGAACAGAGCTAAAACAGAGTTGTTTTAGGCTATTTTGATTACCCCGCCAACAAAACAATACATATTAAAGGCTATGAAAAAAAATACAGTGAATGTAACCATGTAAGCCTTTATACTATGTGCAAAAAAGGGTTAAAATCACATTTCATTCTAACATTGTAACATTTCAATCTAAAAACAAAAATAAGGCTTTTAAAGTTAATTTCACTAAACTAAAAATGAAAATAAATGAAAACAAAAGCACAGAGTTGTGTAAGACTATTTTGATTGTCACTTTACAGTCAGTGCTATCATAAAAATAGACTTACTTGTAGGTTTAAAATTCTACGTCACATTTATTGTCAGTGAAAATATTTCAGCGAAATGTATATTTTAGTCCGAATTATTGCGCTCCTATAATTGAGCTCTGTCTGTTTGGTGCGCATGCACGCGGCGGCACTCGTTCAGTGAAGTCTGTGTGAAGTTACTATGTCTTACCAATTTTTAAAGGCCTTAATATGAAGCTTGTCACATGTTTAGAACAAACTGGATTATGCAGTTTCTCCGCAGCAGCTCAGTCCGCTATATTTTCAGATGCTCTCGTATCAAACTACTGTATATCGATATAAACGGTATTGCCTCATATCGAATCGCTTATAAAGAAAATATCTATATATCGTACAAACTCGATATACCGTCCAGCCCTAATATATATATTATATATTATATTATAATATATCTTGAATTTGGTTTGCTGGTGTGTGGCATTCCCAGACTGTGTATGAATCAAACGCTGATCCACAGAAGGACTCTAGCATTGTCATTCTGTCCTGCATTCAGCATCCGTTTTGGAGGCAGATAATAAAGCCGCTGTATATGACATGAACTGAGAGGAGATGTTATTGTAGGCCTGAGGCAGCACAGATGTATGTGTGTGTGTGTGTGTGTGTGTGTGTGTTTGTACACATCATCTCCATCTGTTGAAACTCATGTTATCAGTGTGCGTCTGCCAGAAGCATACAGTTTGTTTTATTATTTTTATCCTGAGCACCAGATCTGAGTGAAGGAAATAAAGTAGCATGTGTCATGAAGAACAGGAGCG
>NW_015557089.1:110234-119989 GCF_001515605.1 Sinocyclocheilus anshuiensis | reverse complement strand
TGACCTTAATCTCTCTGAATGGTTAAACTATGGGTCATTTTATTGGCTGAAGTTTGGCTGAAGCTGAGGTTTGGCACCACTGGCTGAAGTTTTCTGAAACGTATCTTTGGTCAGCACTGTTTAGTGTAGAAACTTCTTAAGCAGTTATTACTGTCGCATAGTTAATAAAAGCTGTAAGTGCTTCTGTTATGTAACTAATAGGCTTTAAAGCTTTCAGACTGATGTGGATCAGGGTATTTAAGAAACAGTCAAATGCTGCATTTCATTCAAAGTCAATTTTTCCAACTGAATATCTCTGACTTTCAACTATAAATGTATTCTATATTGCCCAACACTCAGAAGATGCTAAAACAGCACGCTAAACAAATTGCAGAGAAAAACAATGCAGAGCAATGCTGTTTTTTTTTCTGCAAGTGTATGATTATCATGTTTTACACACCTGTAAACATCTGTTTTATCATTTAATGAAGGAACATTTTAGTGTGATTGAAATTCCAAGCTGTAAATCCATCTTCAAGTTCCATTCTACTGTGCTTTTATAAGTTGGAAGTTGGGAAATCAAGCCATCTAACTCCTAATAAGGCAATCAAGCCTCGGAAAATCGAAATTTACATCCATACCAGGATGTGAGCAGTTCTTCTTCGTAATCTTGACTTGGCAGGGTTCTGAATGATTAACTACCAATTTGCGAAACCAAAAGCTAGCACCCAAATCCATACCACTAAGCCATGGGAATAAACCTCTGGCACAAACGTTACTCCACATATAAAGTGCTTCACATTAACATTACAGTCATGACGAACTGAAGATTTCTCTTGATATCTGTTGACAGATGAATGACTCACGGAAAAATGGGGAACAAAATTCACATTTGATATAATTCTGAATAAACAAACATACTCCTATCTTGCAGAGTGTGAGTTTATGAAATACACTTTTCGTCAAATCCTCAAAGTGAGACTTAACTTTCAATTATTACATGTATTTTATGAAATAAAAAAATACACTTTTAAAGAATGAAAGTGAAGAAAAAAAGCAAAACATCAAACCATCAAAACACGCAACAAAAATGTGCTGTTGTTACACAAACTAGCACGCTAACTAGCCGAACAGCTAAGCAAAATAACATTGCTTTAAGAAAATACTTGAGAAGTGAAACTGTCTTAATAACACTCATTTTCGGATATATACTGAATGCTTGCAGTGGGAGGGGCAATCTTATTCAAGCAAGTATCTGATTGGACAAAAATCTGAGTAGTGCAGGATGAGTCATCGATATTGTTGGTTTATTTCTCAGATCAGAGAAACTGTCAATTTAAGTGCTTAAAGCGATTCTCTCAATGTTTAGGAGTACACTAGCAAATAAATTAGCATCAAAGCTAATGTTTTGATGGTTTAACCCTTGTGAAAAATAAGTACACTTCAGCACACTTTTAAAAAGAGTACTTAATATGGAAATAATATACCTCAGAAGAATTTTCTTAAGTGTGAACAGAATGTTTTTGACACATGCATGTTACTTGCAATAAAATTAAAACGTATTACAGTTTAAATTTATAATAAATCCAATTAGTTTGAATTGGATGCTTATATGTAATTTCATAATTAATTCTGTTGTCTTTGAAATATGGTAAAACATTTCTGCCAAATGTACTGATTTATGGTAAACTAAAATATACTTTAGTGTGATTTCTATTGAAACTTATATGTCATGTATTTACAAAATGCATGTCACTTGCACTGTACGTGGACCCTCATGTATGCGTAAAAAACAAAATATACTTTGGGCTTAACGCCCCTCAGCATGGTGGTCTTGCATAAACGTTTCTGATATGTTCTGATAGACATAACATCCACCTTTCAAGTATGCACTCATTATATATATCCATGGCAGGTTGAGTTTATATAATTGTGACAGCAACTATCTTCCACCAGGTGAGCCGTATAGTATCTGTAAGACCGCTGACCTGTAACTAACAGCTCTGCTCTCAGTAAGAGGACCAAACAAAGATGAGTGTGCTTCCCTTCCCTCGCTCCCAGCAGCCTAATGTTCGTTTAGCAGAAAAGGTCAACGCTGAGCCAAATAAGAATAGCAATCCTGCTGCAAGCGAATAAAGAGCGAAGCCAACGAGGGAAAGAAATACAGCAAGCAGCTTCCACATGTTAGAAGCTAATGTCCTGACAGCAAATTTGCTCTTGATAATGCTATATTTGTTTGCTTAAAGAAATCAAAATTGACTATTTACTTTCTTAATAAATGTTCCAGGTATTATTGCGCATGATTTATCAGTCCATGTTATTCCCAAGAATGTTTTCATAATGTTTCATCAAAACGTAATAACTTTGTCTGGCTCCTAAATAACTTTTCTGCTGAAAATAATATTAAACATGAATATCATAGCCCACTATTCTCAGTCCAATAAAATGAAGTCCTGCCCTACATTATTTCCCACTGATTGTGCTGTTTATTTTATAAACAAGTGATATTTCGTAATTTTTCTACATTCTTTGTCTCTGAAAACTTTGCATCTCATATTTTGTTTTGGTGGCTCAATGCAAGGAATATTCCACATATGTTTCTCAACTTTGAGATTTGGAGTAAAAACTCCTAACTAACAAGTCAATGCCAATTTGTACTTACATTTGGCATATGCTGAGTATTAATTTTGTGGAGCAGATGATTTTAATGAGCTGCATTAAGCTCCTATCTAAAAACATATTGGGGGATGAAGGTGAACTTGCAGTTTTCAACAGACCTTTGTGAGCCAGACAGCATCAAGCTTTCCAGCTTTAGCAGGCGTGTTAATAATTAAAAGCCTCTGAAAGCTGACTATCCCACTGTGCACCGCTTCTGACATTCATTAATACTGGCTTTTGAATGACAGCTGAGTAAAACTGGCATAAAATTATGTCCTAAAATGCATTAAATTGAAAAATTAAATACATTAATAAATAAATACATAAATACATACATACATAATATTCCTCTTATTGTAGTTTTTATTTGCAAATAACTCATTTTGAAAGCCTGTCTATAGAGAATTTTGTGGCATCACTTAAGAGTTGTAAAATATTTAAATCAAACTCATAATTACAAGTAGGAAACCTTGATTATGAAGATTTGCCTATAAACTCTCGCAAAAGTATTGGATTCCGCTGAGAAACTGTGTGTTCTCTTGCAAAACATTTGTGTTCTGTCGCGAAAGTATTGTGCTTTGCATTCGTTTGCAAAACATTTGCGTTTGCTTGCAAAAGTATTGTGTTTCCCCGAGAAACTTTGCGTTCGCTCGCAAAAGTATTGCGTTTCCCAGAGAAGCTTTGCATTCGCTTGCAAAACATGTCTGGTGTCACGTAAAAGTATTGTGTTTCTCCGAGAAACTTTTACATTTGCTTGCAAAAGTATTGAATTTCCCCAAGAAACTTTGTATTCGCTTGCAAAACATTTGCGCTCTCTCGCAAAAGGATTGTTTCTCTGAGAAACTTTGCATTCACTTGCAAAAGTATTGCGTTTCCCTGAAAAACTTCGCATTCACTCATGAAACATTTGTGTTCTTTCGCAAAAGTATTGTTTCCCCAAAAAACTTTGCCTTCACTCGCAAAAGTATGGCATTTCCCATTCGCTGGCGAAACAATGTGCTCTCTCACAAAAGTATTGTGTTTACCCCGAGAAACTTTGCGTTCGCTCGCAAAAGTATTGCGTTTCCCAGAGAAGCTTTGCATTTGCTTGCAAAATATTTGTGGTGTCTCGTAAAATGATTGTGTTTCTTCGAGAAACTTTGCGTTCGCTTGCAAAAGTATTGCGTTTCCCAGAGAAGCTTTTCATTCGCTTGCAAAACATTTGCGCTCTCTTGTAAAAGTATTGCGCCAAAGCCGATATTTGGCATTTTTCAAATATCGGCATCGGCCAATAAGTTTTTCTGTTTGGCCGATGCGTTCGAGGCGCTTTTATTTTGACGGCGCTGTGAACACACAGTGCTCACATTTTTCCTCTTGTTCGCCGTCGTCGTTAACAGTTCTGTCTAATATGGATAGAAGTCTGTCTAATAATCCGATAGAACTGTCAAAGAAAGGAATTAAAATGTATACAAAAAGTATTATAACGATTGCTTTTATATTTTTAGTAATAGAAAGGCAAACATTATAATACTTTCACGTTTGCCGTCAGCATTCAGCAAATGCGCATTTACATAATTTAAAACAAATCTTTGAATGGCTAATGAAAATTTAATTTCACAAACCTTGCAAACTTAGTCAAATCCAGTTGTGAGATCTTGTGAAGTGTGCATGTGACCTGCATGATCGTGTGTTCTCTGTGTGACTTTCGGTCCGTGCAAACTGAGTGCTTTATACATTAAATTCGTGATTTCAAATTATGCTGTGCTTTATGCATTTGCCCACTGTCATATTCATGTCATTTTCACTGTGTGCTGTTTGTAAAATGAGGGTTACCCTGGCTTTATTTGAAAAAATATGATTCCCAATGCACACAAACTTCCCAGAATACTGAGTGCTCTGTTGGTTACAGTTTACTTCCTTTTTAATTATATTTTTATTAAATATTTATTTATTTGTGAAAAATACTTTGTCATCTAAAGTATAAGTATGTTAATTTTACAAATTAATTTTTTTATCTATTTTCAAATGATTTAAAATTTCTTAAATATTAATTCAAATAAATACAATTATATCGGCTTTATATCGGCCATCGGCCACCCTGCTTTCCAAGATATCAGCATCGGCATCGGCTGTCAAAAAACCAATATCGGTCGACCACTAGTTTTTCTCCAAACTAATGTTATTTCCATCAAAAAGGTTTTGCGAGAGAACACAAAAGCATTCAAAAATAATTTCACTACCATGTCCTTTTGGGAACTCTGTATGTAAGATACTCTAAAATAATTAGAGAAATAATAAAGAGAAATAATTTGAAAACATTAGTAGCAAACATCAGTAAACAATTTATGTATTTGCACAGATATTCATGCCTGAACTACTGACCTATGCTTTAAAGACTTGTTAAATAAAGTTACCAAAAATATATGAAAACTGAAGGAACCAAAAATAGCGTAACAGCCAAAAAAAGCTACAGGAAATCAAGATCTGTGTCTGACCTCTAGAGATGCTTTTAGAAAGATGGTGACAAGGCGGAGACGCCAATATGTCAGGTTTAAATTCGTCTGGGTAACAAAGCTATCTTTCCCTGCCCTCATTCATCTTGATAAAAAGGCAGGTTTTGTGTGAAGGGCTGTCTAACAGACTCTCTCCCCTCCGTCACCCCTCTTGACCTCTCTCCCTGTGCGGTGCAGTTTGCGTTTCCCTCTGCCATAAGGAGTAATGATCTGGTCTAATCGGCAGGAATTTCTCTCTGGAGACACAGCCCACTGTGGCCTGGATTCTGGAATAGAAACTCTCATTCCATGGAAAAGAACGTCCTAGATTTCAGTGTGGAAAGTCTAAAAACCTGCCGTGTCAGTGGTGTAGTCTCACCGCTGATGATATATATATATAGAGTGTATATATATATATATATATATATATATATATATAATGTTTTTCTTCTATAAACTGTTATAAACCATGAATCAAACCAACTTTGAGATTGATTAGAACATTATAAAGTTTGATTCGATGTAAAGAAGCATTTGAAAATTGAAGAAAAATACTGTATGACTGTCTACGTAAATATAAGAAAATTAACCACTTGTCCCACAAATCATCACAACGGATGTATTTTCATCAGAAACAACACTATTGTATACACTAAAAGCATTTTTTATAAGTATATAAATTATACTGCTTATATTTAAGATAATTGCAATATATTACCCAACACTACTGTTCGAAAGTTTTGGGTTAGGAGGATGGTTGTTTGATTGAATGAATGATTGAGTGACTGGTTGGTTCGTTGGTAGGTAGCTTGGTTGATTGATTGATTGATTGATTGATTGATTATGTTAAGGAAAATAATACTTGTATTCAGCAAGGATGCATTAAATTGATCAAAAGTGACAGTAAAGACATTTATAATGTTACAAAAGATTTCTATTTCAAATAAATCAAATAAAACTGTTCTTTCTGAACTTTCTATAATTTTTTTTTATTATTGTTTTTTTAGAGCAGCAAATCAGCATATTAGAATGATTTCTGAAGGATCATGGAACACGTACTGATCCCAAACTTTTGAACTGTAGTATATAAACAAATATAGAAGATGTTTGTAGGCGTATATGGCTTGCCTTCACTTCCATTTGGACTGCCATTATTTCTCTGGAGTTCAAAATACTCCATTTTAAAGTGTTTCCAAGCAATTCAATCACTCACTCCAAAAGAGAGTGCAAATAAACACTTCCCACACTCCATCTTTTGTCACAGAGGTTGCACAATAGCGAAAAAAACGGACATAATTGCAGCATGTGAATGAAAACTGTGTAATTTAGCAAAAAAAAAAAAAAAAGGATTATGTCTTGGACAAAATGCTCTGGAAAAGCTGTCATTGTATCGCAAGTGTGTTTTGTCTATTTGTCAGTACTTTTAATCAAGTACCAACTACACAGGCGTTCAGAAATCTTCACCCGCATGTCAATCAATGTTGCCCATATTGTTTGGCTCATTGTGTGTTGTCTGTGCTAATCTTGAAGGCTGTTTGTTTTCTTGTCTTTAAAGCAGCTAAATATGTCACATCTTTTTTCACCAGATGATGTGCGGTCGGGCAGAATTCAAACTGAATTCATGTTAGACGTCATGACAATTAGATAGCAACGTCATGGGTTCGATTCCCAGAAAATGCATGAACTGATCAAATGTATACCTTGAGTACTTTGGATAAAACTGGCTTGCAAAAACATAAATGCAAATTTAATGCAACTAAATTATATAATGGCTTTAAATATTCAAAAATGTTTGCACCACAACTTGTTTTTGTCATTTTCTAAAAAAAAGTTTGTAGACCTAATTGGAAGCACTGGAGACATTTTAATTGGGCCTCAATAAATAAATAAAATCAATCAAACAAACAAATAAATAAATAAAATGGAACAAAAAACAGTAAATGACCACAAAATGTCATTCTCAATTTTATGTATATATTTCTATATATTTGAATGGACATTTACCAATTTATCCCAATTATGGTAAGGCAGCATAAGCCTTCTAAATGAAACAGTCGATTCAAGCGGACTTCTGAATCATCTAGTCTTTACTTCTCAGTATTTCTCTCTGATGAACAAATCCATAAATAATGCAAACAAATCTGCCTGTGATTGAATGATTTGACCTCTCCTCAAGTTAATTCTCATTCTCTTTCTCTCTACTCTCGTTTCCATCAGCAGAAAGTGGTTCGAGACACATTCCTGACGCTCCCCTGAGGGCTCTGGGGTGTCTGTGTGTAGGCAGACCAGAGTGGGTGGAAAATTTCTGATGAAAATAATTGATCGAGGAAGAGAGGCAAAGAGATTTAAAATAGTGAGGGCAGAGTGAAGCCAAACAAACAATCACTCACCACGCAAACACTCACAGGATACTAGCAGAGCTCAAATACCTGCGTAAAGAACTGTGTAGAGCCTTGTAAATGACATACTAATTACATGCAGCTGTAATGAGATTACAAATTACAAGAACAACTTAAGAACTCTTGACAGCATCTGTGATGTGTTGTATCTGAATAGCTTTGCCAACTTTACAATTTACACCAAAAATCTATAAACGAAAGTGTTTTAACGCTGCATAATGCAAAAAAATATATATAAAAATGGTTTAAGTTCAGATTTGTGTTACAGAGCAAGACAGTTTTGTACGAATATTTTTACAAACTTTACACCAAAATTCATTCTGTAAACAAATGTGTGGGCACTGCTTGATGTGACTCTATGCAAAAATTATAACACAGTTATAAAACAGTTTACATAAAAAATGGTTTCATGAACAATTAAAACTAAAATTCCTATTTGTGCTGCACAACAAGAACAAGTTTTAGAATAGTTTTACGAACTTTACAATTTACATCAAAATGAGCTGGCACTGCAAGATGCGACTATTTATACTAAAAAAAATTCTGTACTGTAATTTGAAATGTTCGAAATTTGTACTGTACACATGTTATAAAACAGTTAACATAAATATTATTTTATGAACAATTAAAATGAAAAGTCTGCACAAAGAGACAGTTTGCATAAGAATTGTTTTCTGATCTTTACAATTTACACCAAAATTTATTTTGTAAACAAATGTGTTTTAATGCTACATGATGCAACATTTTATGTAAGAATGGTTTATGAACAATTTAAACCAAAATGTATATGTGTGCTAGACAACAAGACAGTTTACCTAAGAATGATTTACAAACTGTAAACAAATGTATCGGCACTGCATGATGCAACAATTTATCCAAAAATTATTCTACAAACATTTTACGCAGAAATTTGTTCTGTAAGCAAATGACATAAAGCAGCTGATGTAAAAATGGGGTTATGAACAAATACAATTTGTGTTCTGCGTAAGACGTAATAATTGTTTTATGAACTTAACAACTGACACCAAAATTTGTTCAGTAAACAAATGCATTTTAATGCTGCATGATGCAACAATACGCAAGGATGAATTTATGAACAATTTAAACAAGAATTCATATTTGTGCCACAGAACAAGACAGTTTACGTAAGAATTGTTTTACGAACTTTACAATTTACTCCAAAATTAATTGTGTAAACAAATACATGGCCACTGCATGATGCAACAATTTACATAAGAATTAAATTTTTTTGAACAATTTAAACCAAAATTCATATTTCTGATATACAGCAATACTTTACCACACAGCAAAGACTGCTACACAGAAAACTTTACAATTTACACTAAAATTTGTTCTGTAAACAAATGTGTTAGTGCTGTATGATGCAACAATTTATGCAAGAATGATTTTACAAACAATTTATACAGCAAGTCATTCTATTTTGTCTCAAATGAGGAACCATCATTGGAAATTTGAAGTTTTCACATTTCATACAATTGTAAAAATCCATTTTTTTTTTTTAACAGGGAAAAACTGTGAGCAGGAATTCGGAGCAGTTTGGGTGGCAAGCTTTCCTCGCAGCTCCAGGTAGTGGCATGAGTTTCCCACCTCATTCACATTGTGAGTACAACCCTGTGGTTCTCACAGCGCAGGCTTGGCACGTGAATTTAGGAACAGGTGCCAGCCCAGTGTCACCTCTACAGAAGATTAGTGAGGATTGGCCGTGGAGCACACAGCTCTGGACTCTGCATACAGTGGGCATCACAGGCACCTCCGGCGGGCCCTTTGAGGTCTTGCCACATGGCATGCACACACACACTGAACACAAAGGCAGTCCTATAGATTCTCACCTCGAGTAAAGTGTCAACTGGCATGCGGCGTAGCATACCTGTGCCAAACGGATGGCCATAATCAGATATATGCAACAATGTCTGTGTTTATAAGTTCATAGTGAGTTCAACATATGAATTCAGTAACAGATATGACATGCATAGGCTATGTGTATCTTGAATACGTAGTCGACTTGTGATTTTACTAAGCTAAAAATACTAGCAGACTTATATTCCAATCCAAATTTTAATTCAGTAAAAGAGACGAGTAAGTAAATCCTGAGTTGTAAATCTGAATCTTTCAATATATTCACTGTATATAAATCTATATTTATAAATGCATATTCTGACTTATATATTTTGTTGTATAACTAATATATATATATATATATATATATATATATATATATACAGTGGGT
>NW_015557089.1:80560-110224 GCF_001515605.1 Sinocyclocheilus anshuiensis | reverse complement strand
TATACAAAAAAATGTCACAATATGCATTTATAAATATAGATTTATATAATGCTAAAATAACACTGCATATATATTCACATTTATGAATATATTTATGATATATTAATTTGATATATTCAGATTTATGAATCAATATTCAGAATTATTTAAACAATATCATGTCAAATCAAACTAATGCACTAAATGTGACTTGTGCTGGCAAAATGAGTCACAATGAGCACATTTTCAAAAATGAGTTATTTGTATGTTCACATTCTACATTAAAAGACCTTCCGAATGATGTATGATTTGTTGGAATTGGATGAAAAATGACTGAGCTACACCTGTTTGAAGTCAATAGAGTCAGCAAAGTAAATTTTGAGAAAAATCAAGTTAAAGTTTTTTGAAGGTTCCACAGCAAAATCACCTGCAACGTTGCATCTTTTCCTCCAGTTCTTTTCTTAATAATAATTACTATATTAATAATCACAATATAGCTATTTTTTTATTTTATCTTTGTTATTACAAATAAGAACAGATGCAAAAGAAAAACAGTAGAACAAATATAAGAAAGGAACAAATAATGCATTACCTTTTTCATTTTACATCTGATTATTTGTTTTCTTGAATGCTTTTGTTTAGATGTAAAAATCCATTTAGTCTGTTAATTACGAATAAATTGATTATTTAAACTACAAAAGCAGTTCAATCAAGAGCAGCGAGTGATTCTTTTATTGTTAGATTAACATTATGAGGCGGCCTATATTAAGACCTACTGTAATGCACGGATCTAATACAATATTACACATCAGATGTTTTTCCCCAACAGTTCCCCAAACGTTCACTTAAGACATGAAAAGCGTGAAAAGCGAGCGGAGAAAAGGTAGCCTACTCCTCTCAGAAAACCTACAAATGAAGGTTATTAAACATCTGAAATTATTATTTGGAGCATTGGGATTGCTAGACGAGGGCTTAATGAACTCATTTTTGTGAAAACCTCAAAATCGACTTTGTTTGACTGTAGCTCAAAATTTGTCTGTGCGCATTCCGACTCATTTTGCCAACACGGGTCACAAATATCATGTTTTGTTTTTAAATTATCTTACAAAACTAACCTCGCAGTATCTGCCAGGTGACTGTTATATTGAAAACTCATGTACTCACAGCATTCACATCAAAACAATGCTCCTGTTCATTCACACATGTGATTTCCAGAACATTTTGCCCGAAGCTCTTTATCTGTGAAGGTTTGGATGAGGGCTTCTTGGTAGTTTAGCCATAGTTTTTTAAAGGTCACCGTATGCATAAAACTGTTCATCTGTCCTTTGTAAAGTGAACTTTACTCACATAAAAGAAAATTGTTGGGAAATGTCAGCTACTGGATATGGATCTGTCAACATATGGCAGTATACAAAAAAATGTCACAATATGCATTTATAAATATAGATTTATATAATGCTAAAATAACACTGCATATATATTCACATTTATGAATATATTTATGATATATTAATTTGATATATTCAGATTTATGAATCAATATTCAGAATTATTTAAACAATATCATGTCAAATCAAACTAATGCACTAAATGTGACTTGTGCTGGCAAAATGAGTCACAATGAGCACATTTTCAAAAATGAGTTATTTGTATGTTCACATTCTACATTAAAAGACCTTCCGAATGATGTATGATTTGTTGGAATTGGATGAAAAATGACTGAGCTACACCTGTTTGAAGTCAATAGAGTCAGCAAAGTAAATTTTGAGAAAAATCAAGTTAAAGTTTTTTGAAGGTTCCACAGCAAAATCACCTGCAACGTTGCATCTTTTCCTCCAGTTCTTTTCTTAATAATAATTACTATATTAATAATCACAATATAGCTATTTTTTTATTTTATCTTTGTTATTACAAATAAGAACAGATGCAAAAGAAAAACAGTAGAACAAATATAAGAAAGGAACAAATAATGCATTACCTTTTTCATTTTACATCTGATTATTTGTTTTCTTGAATGCTTTTGTTTAGATGTAAAAATCCATTTAGTCTGTTAATTACGAATAAATTGATTATTTAAACTACAAAAGCAGTTCAATCAAGAGCAGCGAGTGATTCTTTTATTGTTAGATTAACATTATGAGGCGGCCTATATTAAGACCTACTGTAATGCACGGATCTAATACAATATTACACATCAGATGTTTTTCCCCAACAGTTCCCCAAACGTTCACTTAAGACATGAAAAGCGTGAAAAGCGAGCGGAGAAAAGGTAGCCTACTCCTCTCAGAAAACCTACAAATGAAGGTTATTAAACATCTGAAATTATTATTTGGAGCATTGGGATTGCTAGACGAGGGCTTAATGAACTCATTTTTGTGAAAACCTCAAAATCGACTTTGTTTGACTGTAGCTCAAAATTTGTCTGTGCGCATTCCGACTCATTTTGCCAACACGGGTCACAAATATCATGTTTTGTTTTTAAATTATCTTACAAAACTAACCTCGCAGTATCTGCCAGGTGACTGTTATATTGAAAACTCATGTACTCACAGCATTCACATCAAAACAATGCTCCTGTTCATTCACACATGTGATTTCCAGAACATTTTGCCCGAAGCTCTTTATCTGTGAAGGTTTGGATGAGGGCTTCTTGGTAGTTTAGCCATAGTTTTTTAAAGGTCACCGTATGCATAAAACTGTTCATCTGTCCTTTGTAAAGTGAACTTTACTCACATAAAAGAAAATTGTTGGGAAATGTCAGCTACTGGATATGGATCTGTCAACATATGGCAGAATGTGACAAATATTTGAATAGTGCGATCCAATAATAAGGCTTGAGACTGATACTCACTTTATACTGTAAGAAATGCATTACAACAACTAAAGCTCTACTTAATATGTTTCTGATGTCTTATGTGGTGATTCCCAATACATTCTAGTAAGGTGTAAGAAACTCTGCCGCAGTATAGACCATTTTCAGCAACAAATAAGCTTAACATATGCGCCCGCAGTAATACCTGCCTCTGCATTTGTGTCCCTGAAGAACAGCTGCGGCAGACAAGATCTAAGTCGCTTTAAAGCTCCATCCTCCTCCTCTCATCCTGAGAAAATCTGTCTTTTGGGAGGAATATTTGTGGTACGCCCTGTCCTTCTCTCAACCTGGCTTGTGAGGTCAGGAAAAGCAGAATAACAAGCACAACCTTGTCTATGAAGTGGATATTAGCTACTCGCTGCCACTTTCAAATAGATGTCATTGTTAAGTGTCGAAGTGTATTTCAAATCATGTCCTCAGATAACACTACAATCAGCACAATGGAGTCAAAACACACTGAATGAATATGATTCTGCTGTAAAACTTTCTTATTCACGGAATGAATAAGATTCACGTCTACAGGCAAAATTATTTTGCATTTATCTTCAAATAAAGTAAAAAAAAAAAGTAACTGTGTGTACTGTGAATGTTTCATGTGTCAGTGCTGCATATTGTGACCATTTTTACACAATAATGATTTTGCGAAAAATGTGCACAGAAATGTGTTTTGTAAACAAATGTGTTTGTGCTGCATGATGCAGCAATTTACACAAGAAAGGTTTTGTGAAAAATTTGCTCCGAAATTTGTTCTTAAGATTTTGTTGTCACTGCATGTTGCGTAAATTTACGCAAGAGTAGTTTTACAGACATTTTGTACATAAATTTCTTAAATGAATGTGTTTGTGCTGCATGATGTAACAATTTATGTACTATGGTTTTCACGAAAAATTTACACAGGAATTCGTTCTGTAAACGAATTCCTTGGCACTCCATGATGACAAAGTGATTTAATGAATGATTTTCACAGAAATTTGTTCTATAAACAAATGTGTCGTACCATCGTGTTTGTGTTGCACGATCCGCAATTTATTCTAGAAAGGTTTCGCGAACAATTTGCAAACCAATTTGCTCTCTGGACTAATTTGTCGGCACTGCATGATGCGTAAATTTACACAAGAGTCATTTTACAGAAACTTTGCTCTTAAATTTATCCTCAAATAATGAATGGGTAAAAAAATTAATAAATAAATTACAAGTTCTGTGAATATTTCACAAAAGTATTGGTGCTGCATGATGCGACAATTTACGCAACAATGGTTTTACGAAAAATATGCACAGAAATTACTTTTGTAAACAAGTGTGCTTGTGCTGCATGACCCACCAATTTACATTAGAAAGGGTTTGCGAACATTTTGCATAGACATTTGTTCTGTAGAAGAATCAATTTAAGCAAGAGTGGTTTTATGAAAAATTAGTTTCTTGAACGAATGTGTTTGTGCAGCATGTTGCAACAATTTATGTACTATGGCTTTTGCAACAATTTACACAGGAATTTGTTGAATGCGCATGAATGCGTCAGCATTAATTGATGTTTTTTTTTACATAGAAATTTACAAAAAAGCGTAAATTGACCCTGACACGTTAATTTAATGAATACATTTCTGTGTAAATTGTTCGCATAGAAATACAAGTTTTGCATAGTTCTTTAAACAAATGTGTCAGTACGAACAATTTACACCGAAGTTCGTTCTATAAAGAAATTTGTCGGTGCTGTGTAATGCGAGAATTTACATGAGAATGGTTTTACGCAGAAATCTGTTTTATTAACAAATATGTTGAATGTGCTATGAACAGCTGATATGCAAAACCTTCCTACTTATCCATATCAGATTAAACATAAAAAGTTAAGGATAACATTACGTGATAATCAGTTCAATTCAAAATCGCAATTTAGTCTTAAAATTTGACAACTGGGATTAGAAAATATTAAAATAAATCCTTATTCAGAGATACATGTTTGTATCATTTGTTGTCCCTTATGTCATTCATTGTCTATTCCTTATAATATATATATATTTTTTTTTTCATGAAATGGTATTCACAACCAATTTTACATCAGCCGTATTTTGGAGTATTTTAGAAAGTCTGCATTACCTAACAGCAGTAGAAACAATAGCCCACGCAGCCTTTAAGTGAGCACTGTACAGAGAGTCCCTAGCTGCTAAAATTTAGAAAGATCACTACTACATATTTCCAACCAGTCAAAGGCCATTTATTGTAAAATGCACATATTGATTTAATTTTGTAGCACCAAATTTAGTCTTAAAATTTGACAACTGGGATTAGAAAATATTAAAATAAATCCTTATTCAGAGATACATGTTTGTATCATTTGTTGTCCCTTATGTCATTCATTGTCTATTCCTTATAATATATATATATTTTTTTTTTCATGAAATGGTATTCACAACCAATTTTACATCAGCCGTATTTTGGAGTATTTTAGAAAGTCTGCATTACCTAACAGCAGTAGAAACAATAGCCCACGCAGCCTTTAAGTGAGCACTGTACAGAGAGTCCCTAGCTGCTAAAATTTAGAAAGATCACTACTACATATTTCCAACCAGTCAAAGGCCATTTATTGTAAAATGCACATATTGATTTAATTTTGTAGCACCAAAAAAAAAAAGACAAAACAAGTCCTTTCAACCATCTTTCTGTGAAGAAGAGAACTGTTGCATAGTAAGCGGATATTATGGGGGTTCATTTTTGTCTGGGAGTCAGTGTCTCATTCAGTGAAATTATATAGAGATGTCAATTTATTGGAATGTATTTTTTTTTTATCAGTCACAGCTGTAGAAAATACATGGTTGCATTTTATTATTTGCATTTAGCACTGTTTTTCCCTGCTTTCCGTGGCCGTATCTGAACATGCACGGGTCACGACCTACCAGTCGAAAACCACAGTTCAACAGTAGATCTTTGTTGTTTACTTGACATTCAAACAGGTTCACTGCAGATCAACAAGGAAACAAACTGCATACTGGGTGGATTGTAGAATCCACACTATTGAGTATGAAAAATGAATCAGTTTACCTTGATTGTGGGTTTCTTGGTGGAAAATCCTCGGTACCATCCTGTAATAGACAAAATAGAAATGTCAACTGAGAAACACTGAAAATTCTAATAATAATAATAATAATAATAATAAATGAATTACCCCAAAATCAGACTGAAAAAAAAAAAACAATTAACATGTGACGTAACATATCCAGTATGCACCAGTATGCAATGACCTGATATCTTTTAGATGAGGTGGAACATAAAGATTGGAACTTATAGTACACTAAGGTCTGGGCCATCAATTTCACTGGCTGATGTCCAGAACATCTCTGAAATATTCTGCCTCCCATTAGATTAACCACACTGCTGCAGAACCCCACCAACATCATAATAAGCTTTCATTCCATAATAAACGAGCTCAAATCATTCGTTTTGCGATTCGGCCCGAATCAGTTTTCTAAAGTGTTTTTGAAAAATCACTCACTCTGCCTTTAAGTCTCTGCACAGTATGTCACCCTATTATTACAGTAAGAAAGCCAGCTGTTAGCAACGGAAGCCACATAAAGGGCTACATAACGACACATTTAATCATGACTAAATAGTCGCCTAGAGTAAAAACACGTCTTTTTTCTACACTGCTTGTACAGCAAGGCTTTTTATAACCTTCTCAAACTAACTTTTTAATGATTAAGATGAAGAGCACACATTTTAATCTGGTAAAAGACTTTCACTCATTGGTTAATTTCCCAGAACAGTATAAACACTGAGGCAAATTTAAAACATTGCTTGGTTTGTTTGATCATTCTGACCAGTCCAACAAAGCAACATGAGATCAACCAATGGCGTGAATTTAGGGCGGGACTATCTTATCAATGATAAATGAGGGGCGTGTTCAGGAAAGTTGTTTGAAAACATTTAATTGTTTAAATTCTCTTTGGTCAAATTACAATGTATAAATCATCTAACAGCAAAGTTAAATTATGCAGTCTTAAGATTTTGTTATCGAAATAGAAGTTAATTATTTAGTTAAAAAAATTAATTATTTAGTTAGGCAAATAAAAAACATGGAAACAAGACATTTTATATACAATCACTGCTGATGGACACGGTTTTCTGGGGATAAAAACATTAAACATTCTTTGTACACCAAAGAATTTACATTAAAAATTTATTTCACCAAATACTGCAAATACATCTTTATATGTACTTCACTAATTTCTGTCCGTTTTATCACACTCTTATTTTGTCTGGAAAAAAATAGCATTGGACACATCATCTACCAAATTATTCCTTGGCTTTTCACTGCTTGAGTATTTTTCACTTAATTAGTGCATAAATAACCGGTGCCTTCCCTAAACCTAAATCAATAGCTATTAGCAAAGACCTATTATGGTAAAAATTCACGAGCAGCAGCCCTGACTAATATCAATCCCTTTCTGAAGAAAAATGCCACAAAAGCTGATGCCACAAAGCTGGTGTTCTGTATGGTTGCCAGGGTGTTGCTATGCAGTTGCTAAGGTGTCTTGAGTGATGTTAGCATGTTGCTATGCCAATAGGTGTTCTGGGTAGTTGACAGGGTGTTGCTATGCAGTTGCTAAGGTGTCTTGAGTGATGTAAGCATGTTGATATGCCAATAGGTGTTCTGGGTGGTTGCCAGGGTGTTGCTATGCAGTTGCTAATGTGTTTTGAGAGATGCAAGCATGTTGCTATGCTAATAGGTGTTCTGGATGGCTGCCAGGGTGTTGACATGCTGTTTGTTAAGGTGTCTTGAGTGATGTCAGCATGTTGCTATGCCAGCAGGTGTTCTGGATGGTTGCCATTCTGTTGCAATGCAGTTACTAAAGTGTCTTCAGTGATGTTAGCATGTTGCTATGCCAATAGTTGGTATCGGTGGTTGCCAGGCTGTTGCTATGCAGTTGCTGAGGTGTCGTGAGGGATGTAAGTACGTTGCTATGCTGATACTACAGTGTTCTGGTAGGTTGCCATGGTGTTGCTATGCAGTAGCTAAGGTGTCTTGAGTGGCATTACCATGTTGTTATGCAGATACTAGGGTGCTCTGGGTGGCTGTTATGGTGTTGCTATGCAGTAGCTAAGGTGTCTGCTATGCCCATACTAGGGTGCTCCACATAGTTGCCAGTGTGTTGCTATGCTGTTTCTGAAGGCCTCTTGAGTGATATTATCATGTTGTTATGCTGATACTAGGGTGCTTTGGGTGGTTGTCAGTGTGTTGCTATGCAGTTGCTAAGGTGTCTTGAATGATGTTAGTCTGTTGTTATGCCAATAGGCTATTAAGGTATTCTGGATTGTTGCCTAGATGTTGCCATGCTGTTTGTTAAAGGGGTCATATGACATTGCAAAAAAAAAAAAAACATTATTTTGTGTATTTGGTGTAATGCAATGTTGCTCGTCTGTGCCCCGCCCTTCTGAAACGTGTCCATTTTTACAAAGCTCATCGTTCTGAAAAGCGCTGTGTGCTCTGATTGGCCAGCTATCTAGCACGTTGTGATTGGCCGAATTCCTCAAGCGTGTGATGCAAATGTTACGCCCCTTACTAGGTTCAGGAAACTTTCCTCCGTAAAATGTGCTGCACACACTTGAATATTTGGGTTGTACTGTTCTGGAACAGTGTTGTAAATAAAACTTAACCACTGATTTCTAGTTGTGTCCTCATTTGGAAGACCAAACAAAGTAGTTTGGCTTTCGCAACGAAACACACAGCATCTCCACGATATGGCGGCAGCAACAAAACTACAGCGAGAATAAAAGTTACACCTTCTTTCTTTGCGTATACATTTGGGCGGTGTTATGCAAATCTTCCCACACAGTGATGTAGATATGTGGGGGCGTGTTTGAATGAGGCGTTTTAGGAAGGCGTGGCTGAGCGTTCACTTTCATAAAGAATATCTCTTTGGGTTTGAGATTTTAATCTTTGCGACTTTACAGATCTTCTGTATGCACAAACAGCTTTTAACACTCAAAAGACAAAGGAAAACATGAAATCGCATTATATGACCCCTTTAAGGTGTTTTGAGTGATGTCACCATGTTGCTATGTGTAACTAACTGCTATGTGGCCAGCGAGTAGGTGCTGTGCAGGTAAACCTCACTCCCCTGATCTCAAGAGACACACTAGCGACTGACGCTAGAGGCTGCAGTCTTTAGCCTCCTTGTTAGTGCGTCCGCCTCCCATGCCAGAGACCCGGGTTCGAGACCCACTCAGAACGAGGTGCAGTGGAGAGGACCCGGTGGAGAGGGGTTACATATGCCAATACTAGGGTGATCAGGATGTTGCTATGCAGTTGTCTCGGTGTGTTGAGTGATGTTACCATGTTCTTATGCCGATACTAGGGTGTCGCATCATATGACCCCTTTAAGGTGTTTTGAGTGATGTCACCATGTTGCTATGTGTAACTAACTGCTATGTGGCCAGCGAGTAGGTGCTGTGCAGGTAAACCTCACTCCCCTGATCTCAAGAGACGCACTAGCGACTGACACTAGCGGCTGCAGTCTTTAGCCACCTTGTTAGTGCGTCCGCCTCCCATGCCAGAGACCCACTCAGAACGAGGTGTGGTGGAGAGGACCCGGGGGAGAGGGCTTACATATGCCAATACTAGGGTGATCAGGATGTTGCTATGCAGTTGTTTCGGTGTGTTGAGTGATGTTACCATGTTCTTATGCTGATACTAGTGTGTTCTGGATGACTGCCAGGGTGTTTCTAAGCCATTGCTAAGTTAAACTGTGGGATGTTAACATGTTGCTATGCCAATACTACTCATTACTCATTTTACTACCCACATATTAGCATATTATTTCAAAAATGTAAAAACACTCTTCAATATTCCACAATTTAATATGCAGGCCAAGTTACAAGTCAAAATGTAATACTTTGGGTTAAGAGATTGCTCAGATTTCCAACTTTTAATAATAATAGTGATGCCTTATCAAGCCCAACTAACTGTGTGATGGTGGGTCATTTGAACTACTTGGACATTTGGAGATAATCTGTGAAAAACAGGAAGTAAAATTGTTGGTGTGTGATGCAATCGTTAATGTAGCCATTTGTAAACAATCTGCTGTGACAACTGTGGAAAATATTCATAAGCTTGGCTGCTAATGTCGCTCACACCTGTGGCCATCTGTCTCGCAACCCAGACTCTGCCACATTAATCATGGCAGTCTATCTTTGTTAGTATTCTCCCCAGGTGCATCTTGAAAATGGAGGAGGTACACTTTGTAATTACCTATTTGGTTTATGCAAGGAATGAGCGGGCCACGTCAGTCAACGTTAGCCGTTTCCATTGTCACTTTCCATTTAGCACCAAAACGAGCAATGCAATTAGCTAATGAACAACATTTGGACGAAGGGTCTTGTGTCAGGTTGTGTGACATAAATTGGCATTGCTGTATAGGATCCGCATGAGTGTCAGTACATTTTTGCGTATTAGCAATGTAGAAATGGTTTTGCCGTTAGCTTGCTACAAGCTGATGCACAGTAGCTAGTAAACAAGATGATGAGGTCTTCTCTAGAGAAGAATCCAGAGCAAGACAACCACAAAAATTTGTCAGTGTCGTATACAAACAGTATTTGGAAGTGTTTGTGCTAGAGGCTGACTGTAGGCATTAGCTGTGATAGATTAGCAGACGGCTCATGTCTGCTGGCGTGAGACTTCCATGTGGACATGAGTAAACTCAGCATCAACACACAGCTGCCAACAAACAAACAAACACCTGATGAAATGTGTCATCTCTGTCTGTGTCTCTCAACAGGTGTAGACTGCAGGGACTTGTTGAGCTGTCAGATTGTTCATGTTCACAGCTGTGATGGTGACATGTCTATCTCAAGAGGTTTTGCTCTTTAGAGTGCCACACCCTTTGGGATTAATAGTAGACAACTACTGTCTGTCTGTCTGTTATCTACATGTCTGTCTATTGGTCTGTCTACATATCTACTACATACTGTATCTGCCTGTCTGTAAATATATCTATCTGTCGATCTAGATATGTCTGTCTGTCTATCTGTATATCTATAATATCTATGTATACCTACCTGTCAGTCTGTCTATCTACCTGTCTGTAAGTAGTTCTACGTTTGTCTATCTATGAAACTGCCTGTCTGTAAATATATCTATCTGTCGATCTAGATATGTCTGTCTGTCTATCTGTATATCTATAATATCTATGTATACCTACCTGTCAGTCTGTCTATCTACCTGTCTGTAAGTAGTTCTACGTTTGCCTATCTATCTATCTATCTATCTATCTATCTATCTATCTCTCTCTCATATATGTCTGTCTGTTTTTCTGTCTGTCTATCATATATGTCGGTCTGCCAGTCTGTCTGTCTGTCTGTCTCTATCTATCTATCTATCTATCTATGAAATATATATATATCTGTCTGTCTGTCTGTCTATCTGTCTATCTATCTATCTATATATCTATCTATCTGTCTGTCTATCTATCATGTATGTCTGTCTATCTAGCTATCAAATATTTATATCTATCTATCTATCTATCTATCTATTTATCTGTCTGTCTGTCTGTCTGTATCTAACTGTATGTCTATCCTACCTGTTATTTTCTTATTCTAGCTCTTTTCAAAGTCTACAGTATACTAAGTCTGCTTTTTTAAAACTTCAGTGTTTGACTGGGGCTGTTTACAGTTAAAAGGAAACTCCCAATTAGCATAAACAGTCAAATATCTTGTCAAGTCTTCAGACACACTGTTCTCCCTCAAGCTCCCAGTGGATGACACTGCAAAAATCTTCAGTTCTCAAAACAGAGCAGTCCAATCAGACCACTGGCCACTGCAGGCCACCGCAACACTCCAGATCCCAGAGCTTTGAAAAGCTTCGATTTTTCAGGCATCCATTACCTCAAAAGCATGGCACTGCAGCAAAACAATCAATACGTACAACAAACTGCTAACCCCGTGAATCAGAGGACTGATTATCCCAGCCCTAGAGGCCAAAGCCAAAACGCTCACCTCACCTGGTGACCCGCGGCTAATCCACTGCCCAGCACACACAATCTGTCTATCCATACACATCCAGTCCTTCAGAATGTGCAGTGAAGCATATTTTCCGATTTTTGTCATAATTTTTTCACCCTGTTGTTTCAAATCTTCTTTCTTGTTTTCTTTGAACATGAAATGAGACATTTTGAAGAATGTTCAAGTTGCTATTTCCCATAGAATTAAATTAGACTGTGATTTTTACTATCAAGCACCAAAAATACCCTCTATCTGTAACTGCAGTCCCAAAAAAATCTGAAACCAACTTTACAATAAGCAAATAAATTGCTCCCAAGACTACTTAAATTCACTTTACCAGTCAAACAACTGAGGTTGAATGGCAGAGTTTTATGTTTTGCCACTCTTGCAGACTGAAACATATTTCTTCCTCCTTTAAAAGGCTGTATTTCACTGGCTGAGGTACAATGCGGCATGCATCTCTCACTCTTTGCCTGCGGGCTCTGAATATCAGGCTGTAGCCATGACCATTGGCAGCTCTTGGGAACAAGCATTTTTTATTACTGACCTTTAAACTGCGACACTGAAATTGAGCCACTTTTCTTTCAGGACCCAGAGGGGGATAAAATGAAAATCTATGAAAACTCTGTTACCTGGAAGCGAATTTGTGCATTGCATTTCTGAATTACATTTAAATTCAAATTGTATTAACATGCTGACACATGTTTGCAACCTTTTTTTTCCAATAAGACTCATAAGGAGAGAAGTCAACACAATACATTTTCGTAATTCACTCCACATAGTAATTTTTCGACGTTTTTTTTGTTTTTGTTTTTTTTGTAATTTTCCTCAAAATACTGCTCAATATACAGAGTTCTGGCATGAAACTCTAGATGGCGCAGTCCGATAGGTCAAACTCAATCTGACCTAATGACATCATTATCACATGGCACAGCTGATTCGTTCTCTCCTGTATCGGTAGCCAATGAGCTCGCTGCTCAACGCTCAAATATATGACTAGTTATTGCAGTAGCAATTGCAGCTTGCTTCAGAAACCCTCCACCTTCCCCAGCTCCAACGACAGAACCGCTCGGCTCCGAAGCGAAAAGCTGAATATGCGCTACATCTGCTGCCTACTTATACTCACGCTGTGATCAGCAGCAGCTGGATGCAATAATCGCATGCCAATGTGCATTGGCTCGTTTAGTTTACACTCGAAGTAGATTGGTCTCTCTAAGCGAGATCCCAATTCCAATTCATCGGTCATCCGACGTGACGTCGAGAGTGACCGACTGAAAGGGAACTATAGTTCAACTTATGGGAAAGAAAAATTACAAAAATTACTAACTTTTTTCACCAAGACACCAATGAGTCTTGTGCTTAATTTTCCTGCTTCTTAAAGTTTGGAAAAATAAAATAAAATAAATTTAGTTTTTGACTTAGATCTGCCAAGAAACCAAAGTTTGCAAATAGAAGTCAAACAATAGATCAGATTTCAGTAACGTTTCCATTCAATTCTTTCAAGACCAAATGATCTGAATGGTCCACATTCAATTCATAGCTCTATTCTATAACAGTATGTCAAAAATTGTTTCATTTGATTCTATTTTATGCCTCATTGCTGAGCAACCCCGAAGCAATAATATTTCCACTGGGAGATCAAGCTAGTCTCAAAGTAGACTGATTTGAGAAGAATGACTCAGACAAAAGGTGATTTGCAAAATGTTTTGAAGCCTAGGGGGGACCATCAACATCTAGAAGATCTTGCTTCATCTACTTCTTCTCACAGTATTCCTGATAAAGGAAGATTACTCATGGAGAAAGTGAGTGAACTTTCGATCAATACTACAGGATCGACAAGCCACTGCGAATATCACATGATCAGTCCCGTTATCTGAGCGAGCCAGCACATCCAGGCCAGGGTGTCGATGTACAGCTTTCATCAAAGCAATCGATGATACGTCCATGAATCAGAGCCCTTGTCCTGAAAAGGGTACACAACAATCCCATTAACTGCATCTGCAGGACTGAGGTAAAGGTAGGTTACAGCTAGCTAATAGTGCTGTGGTGCAAAAAGTCAAGAAATAAAACCAAACTTATAAAACCTCTAACTTTGAAGAAGCTTTAGTCTACTTAAAGTCTACCTGATTCTGAATATATGCTAATCAAACATGCATTACTGCTCTGAAGGCTGAAATACAGTTACATGATGACCCTAGAGGCGCCCTGAAAATCTGTGTTAGAAAAGTCTCTCGGTTACATTTAAGTATTCAGAATTATTCTGGTACCAAAAGTAAAAACTGCCGGCAGCACAAGTTACACACTGAGTGAAAAACGCAGACACAGGAGAATGTCTTATAATATACAAGACGCACTGAACTAAGAGTGGGTGGTAAATGTCTCCTGGCACTTTCCATGAAGAGGTTACAAAAAAGGTTTTAAACTCTTATTTTATTTATTTATTTACTTATTTATTTATTAATTATTATTTTAATTTTTTTATGGTCATGCCTAACCATAGGAATATGTTTTCTGTCCACCATAGGAGGTCAAACGAAGTTTTTTTGTATTTCATTATTTTTGACTTAATATAGTTGACATGTCAATACAGTTGAATGATTCAACCCCGATTCCATTGTTTTGTTTTTTAGAAACAAACATGAAATAAACATTAAAAATAAATAAGAATAAATGGTAACAGTGTTGAAATTTTTACCTGAATTTAGCTGTCATTCTGTAGGACGAGATAGTTTGGGACCAAACGTTGGATTGTAATTATTAATAATTTACATTTCCAATAAAATGAGGAAAAATATTCATGACGTCTTTGACAATCGAGACACCAATTTCTACTTTATTCATGGAAAATGGCTTATATCTTTAAAGGTTTTCCATCAACACCCATTTCCAAAAAACATCCAGTTTTACGATACTTCCGGAGAATGACTTACCTTCACACTTTTCCAGGATATGAACCGTTTCTCCAAGCTCTAGAGTTAGACCATGTGACACTGATCCGCGGAAACTACAGACCACTGGGAAAAGAGAAAAGAGAAAAGAAAAACTAGTTAGAGGTGTATTAAAAGAGTTCGGAGAGAATGCATTCGAAATAAACCACAAAACAGAATGAAACGATTTCCCAAAACACTCCCCCTGTCTACCTTTGGTCAGAAAGCCCGCCCCCAACTCATGCTATTGGCAGAGTCTGTGTTGCCGTGTCAGGCTGGTTGTACTGCTCAAAAAACTGAAATTTGTTTATTGTGCCACGGAGATTTATATCACGCAATTCTGACTTAATAACTCGCAATAACCTTTTTAATTAGTTTTTATTCAGGAGCGGAAACGCATATTATTTAAAGCATATTAACAAAATATACAAAAGCAAAAAGAACAATAACAAAATATAATATTGCGAGGGAACTTAAAACACATCAGTAAATTCAACAGAATAGAGGTGAATAATTGTTGGCTTTCGTCAGGAGGGAGCTCTTTATGTTCTCCATACATTTGTTTTTCATCTGATGAGATCTGAGGAATGGCTCAGTTATTAATTCACTCGAAACTGTACATAAAAGCTGTAAATTTTGCTGTTGTTCAGGGATAAGCCAAAGATAAAGACAAAGCTGCTATTATATTCAGGTCATCTGTAGTCCATGCTTTTGCTGCTGGGTTCAGTAGAACAAAATGGGTCTGTTTGCTTCTTTGTTTTTTTGGGCCACATTGTTTTCTTCCTTGGTAAGTATATTTTCCTCCAAAATATAGTTACTATACTGTTATTATTACTCCAGTAACACTGTGATAACTTAGTATCAGTCACCACTGTCATAAAGGGTTTAATAAACAAAATGCAAACATTTTAAAAGCTTTAATTTAAATTTTCACTCTAATTGTTATGCTGATAACATAATTTATAATTGTCATATAATATGTTATTTGTAATAATGATTCAGCAGCACAGTATATGGCGCCATGGTGCCTCCACAGTGCAAATGGGTAGAGCAGCGCAGTGGAAATAATAGGATTTATTTTCAATGAATGCATTCCAGAATAGCAAAAACGGACACGTGAGGGTTTAAAAGCAGATATATTCTGAATTGCCATGGTAACCTGGACAGAGCATCCCAGGGAATTTTCGAATCCATGCTGATGAAAAAGCTCATGCGCCTAAGAGCCTGGCTGATTCCAGTTTTCCAAGAGCAGATATTTTTCCATAACCATTGCGACATGGGCATCACATGGAAAAAGTCAACATGACATCAGAAATTACTTTCTTAAAACATATTCCTGGTCTCACTGTGTGCACTATTTATGTGGAAAAAAAACTATAATCCATTATGAAAATACAACAATTTGCTCTTACTCTGAAAAGACTTTCCTTTTCCGATGACATCACTAAGGCCATGCTGACTATTATCCAAAGCTTTTCAAGTTCTGGCTCCATATCACCTAGTTTTAACAATCCAATCCATTCCAGATGGATAAAATTAAGTCTTGTTCTGCAGTTCTTATTGATTATCCCATTTCATTCAAGAAACTTGCAAATGGCTATTCATATTAACTTTAAGAGCCAAACATTGAGCATAAACGTGTATGTGTGTAAAATATAGATGCCTCTGAAGAGACATTTTTGAACAAAGCACATTCCTAAAATAAACCCCCTCCTTAGTCCACATGTAAATGCAGTTTATTCAGTCAAAATGTCCCCCAAACTGGAAAATAAGCCATCCGTTGGCCATTTCATTAGATAAGGATGAGATTATAATACTCAGACAGGCAGACCAGCTGAAATACCCAGAACAAAGCTGAGTCATTTCTCTGAATCCATCTGTATTTGTGCAACATGATCCTGTCTAGCTTGTTTTGCTGCTGTACACAGACATCTGATGGGGCCAAATTGATATCCATGTCTGCTCTTTCCAACATCTCGTCAAGAAACAAACTGTTCACGGTGTTACGATGAAACTGGCTACATCGCTGCTCCAGGAAACAATTGAAGCATCCATGATTTATTTGGACAACCGACAATGATTTAGATGACAAATATGATATTGCATGTTGCATACATTTATTTGTATATCATATTCCTTACTCAGACAGAACTACTTTGCCCGAGGAGCTGAATTAGTGTTTCACAGATTCTGAATGGTTCTCCATCTGAAAGGAGATACTGTATTCGTTATACAACAGTAGCTACAATTGCTTTTCTATGCAAAATACACTTTTTAGGAACTAAAAAAATTTAATACCCGATCTGAGTAAACACTTGTCGATTTGGACTGAAGGAAATCAGCATCCGAAAGCAACAATGGATTACATTATCTAAATGGCGTTGTTCCCAAGACACCAAAATATCAGCATTAACAATCAGACACTGAGTGAACTTAGTGTCTTTCAGGATTTGTCATGTTCATTTACCCATTTCTGATTAAATTGTACCGTTTGTTATTTATTTTCAAAGATCACAGTTTAATACTTAATGCTTGTTAGGAGGCTCCTTCTGCAGTTTCCAAAAAACATGTGACTGCCGCCAGAGGTCTGCATTTAGTAAATAATTCAATAGCTATTAAAAGAGCGTTTCATGAGTTAATCCCACTAAAAGACTGAATGACATAAACAATATGTGTCTTGAATATGGAAGACTATTAATGGCATCAGAAATGGCATTGTGATGGCCCTAATGCTGTAAAACAAATAAAAAATGCTGGTCAGTTAATATGTAGGTCGCCAAGATGTCTGTAATAGAGCAAATCATGCAGAACGCATCTTAAAAATAGTGAAAACATCTATAACACAAAAACAAACTCCCCAAAAACACACACACTGAATACACCGTGGTAAACATAGTAATTTACTATACAAACAGGGTTGGGAAGGTTACTTTTAAAATGCATTTCACTACAGATTACAAAATGCATGCTTTAAAAAGTATTTTGTAACACATTAGATTACTCAAGTTTAGTAACTTAATCTAAATACTTTGGAATACTTAAGGTACGGGGCATATTAACTTTGATGTCTTGTTTTTATGTTAACCACCTCTAAATAAAAATGGGTGACATGAATGCATTTAAAGCAATTATAAATATAATTTTTTTTTTTTTTAAATATGAAACTAAAACTGCCAGTAGGTGGTCTTAATGAATGAGTCATGGATTCATTCTATTCGATCAAAAGGACTGATTCATTAAGTATTGAATCAAGTGATTTTATGAATGTAATTGAATCATTCCCTCAGCGGATTCGTTCAAAATGCGGATTCATTCAGGAACCAGACAAGCACTAGGTTGTCACAGATGCGCAACTCTTCTGCTGTGTATTTAATTCCAAGGCAGTAGTTATTTGCATTAAGTGATAGATGCTAATTAAAGTTAGTGTAAATAGACACTCCGTATTTGGAACTATATTTGTTGCCGATATAGAGCAAATCAGACAATACTGTTCTTTAATGTAAGTCACTTAATAACTTCTTGTTTTTCAATTGCATAAAATCAGTATCACAAATGCTGTCAGAATCACTAGTTGCCTCACTGGTTAAATTTTTTTTTACATTAAATTAAATAAATTACATTTAAATTCAACCGAATCACTAAAATACTTTTCGGATGTAACTATAATTTGTTTACCACCCATTTAAAATGTAACAATATAACGAAATGCAGTTACTCATATTTTGTATTTTAAATACGTAATGTTACATGTATTTCGTTACATCCTTATTTGACATATTAGCTACTAGCCTAACAAATGCTAACTTGTTACACAACAAAAATAAACACTTAATATCCAAAAACAGGCATTACAACATTATCATTTAGTATATAAACTGTTTTTTTGTGACATATTTAACAACTAAGCTAACCAATGCAAACTTGCTACACAATAGAAATGGATTCTAAATATCCAAAAATAGGAATTACAACATGGTCATTTAATATATAAACAACCCATATGTGTACAGCTGCTAGGCTAAAAATGCTAACTTGCAACAAAACAGAAATAACCATGTTGTAATGCCTATTTTAGGATCTGACCTACACATCTGCTACCCTGATAGCACAAGCACATCAAGGAGACATCTATATGACGTCTGCATTTACATCTGCAAGATGTATTTTTTAGAGTGCGTGTTCATCTGCAGTATGTCTATAGGACGTTTCCTATCAGACGGCAAATAGACATTTAAAAAAGGTCTTTAAGATGTTTATGATTTAGAATTCATGTAAAACTGACATCTTAGAGATGTCTATCAGATGTTTGTACACAGCAGATGCAGATGTACATGTGCTAACTGGGTAGGCTAGTTCACGCTAACTTGCAACACGACAAATACTTTAACAGTTGGGTGTCAACTGTTTTATAACGAATCTTTAGCAGAAATATTAATAAACAAATATTTTATTAACACAAGAGAGACAAATATGGCACATCCTGAGATGAAGTTACATTTTAATTAAGGCAAATAGCTTGTCAAATTAGCATTTTTTGTGGTGCCTGCTAGCAAAATGAGTCGAATGGCTCTGCAGCAAATATCTGTACCCTTTGAGATGCGTGTGTGTGTGTGTGTGTGTGATTAGCGCAATTCACAGGGATGTTATGACAGACATGCTAGCTGAGGGCAAGTTAACCCTTAACAGAGAAAGCAGGTCAGTAAACCAACCCAAGAGTATCCGCTGACTTCATGTCTGCAAACATGACAGAAGACAGTCATTATATGCTTGGTATTTGCCTAGTAACAAATCAACTTACAATCTGCATGTATTATGCGAACGCTATAGGCTAAATTAAGACATTTGCATGTGGCATCTATTTGCAAACATTCTCATTAAATGGATGGTGGCCGCTGGAGCCCGTAGGGCCGCACCTCTTCCTGCCATTCTGAATTGTGTCCTGCCATGCCAAATAAACAAACTGCAAGCCAAATGGATCCATGCTGGCAGGTTTTTGTATGCGTGTCTCAATAATTTGCTAAACAAACAAGCAGAAAATGCTAATAAATCTGGATTTATGGAAGGGCAGCAGTTTTTTCTACTCTGTTTTACTGAAGGATATTCCAGACACTCGAATGGAAATGCAGTGAAACAACCTACATTCTCTATATTTGATTTACACAGACATTTTGCTGTCTATCATTAAAACTGCACTCAATCTATTAAACACTAGATGGCAGCCTGCTTAATAGAGAACATCTCTCCCCCCAAACCTCACAGAGACTCTTCAGAATAACATGCTGTCTCAGTAGTTTAACTATTCCTACAGTAAATATTATGTAAACTGTTCATAGTATGCAAATTTTCTCTATGCATACTATATTTGTCTAAATGTGCAATATACAACAGAGCACAAAACAATGTAGTAGCTACAACTACTGTTCAAAACGTTTGTTGTTTTTTCATGTGATATTTTAAAGTACAATATGCAGTATACAGTATATACTAAGCATTCAGTATTTTTTAACTTAGAACATTAACATACTGTTTACTGCATACTGTTACAGCTCAGTATACCCTGCAAAACATCTATTCTTACAAAAAGTGGTATGCTATATTAATGATAAACAGTTCAAACAGTAGTATGCTAAACTGTTGTCCTATGACCTTAATCATTTTATAATAAAAATAAAAGTAAAAATTCTAAATTAAATTAAAACAAATAAAAATAAAAATAAAATAAAACATATCTGAAAATAAATAACCGAACAACTGTATGGTCCAGTGCAAGTACATTTAATAATATAATATAATACAATATAATATAATATAATATAATATAATATAATATATCTAATAAACTATATAAAGAAGTTTACTTTCAGTGTTTATATTTAGTATATTGATTTAAAAAAAATAAAATGAGTGTTCAAATCAACTTTTTTTTTCCTAGCAAAAGTCTTAATGAAATGCCAGTCAGTGTCATTTGGTGCACTTTGTTATTCATTATTTAATCCATTTTATATATATATATATATATATACTGTATATACATACATATGTGAATTTATATAATAAAGCCACTGGAAAAAACTCTTAGGGCAAGTTATTTATTTTTCATTGGCTCAAGTTAAAAAATATAGATGTGAATCATTACCCTACATTTTTTTAATTGGATGAATGAAAAAAAAATTTCAGTGCACATAGTCTTTGTGATTATGAAAGTTGCTTGAGAAACAAATACTTTCTGAGTCAAAAGATTTTATCATGTAATGACGGTAATTCTGGGACAACATTAAAGGGATTTGATATTTTGAGATATTTTGAAGAATGTGGGTAACCAAACAATTTCTGGTCTCCATTGATTTCCACAGTACGTTTTCCTTTCTATGGAAGTCAGTGGCTATACCAGCACCTGTTTGGTTTACCAACATTCTTCAAAACATCTTATTTTGTGTTCAACAGGAGAAAAAAAAAACTCATACAGGTTTGGAAAAAGGAAATTAACTGGATGAGTAAATAATGACAGAATTCTCAATTTTGGGTGAACTATCCCTTTAGAAGGTGGGTAATTTCTGAATAGAATCATTGTAAGAATGAATCCTCACATCCTTCCACTCTAATTTCGCTTTAAAAGAATAGCACCCAAAAAGGATGGTTTCACCACTATTTACTCACCCTCATGACATTCTAAACACCCAAAAAATCTTTCCCCATCCAAAGCATCAAAGCTCAGCATCATGCATTGGATTCCCCTGAGAGAAATACTGTACTTTCAGAGTCTGACGCAAATTTTGGCAAGATGTTCTTATGATAGCCTCAAGGCGACAATAAAGCGAATTGATTAGACAGAAAGCAGTTGGGCATTGTGTTACTTGTGCCCTCATTTGAAGTGTATTTTACTTAAACACTTTGGACTCTCATTCTCAGTCTGGGCACACTGCCTGCAGCCACGCTAAATGAACTAAATGGGCCATTTGCCTGCATCCATCACAGCTTCTGAGGTGTGGAGGATGTATGTAAATTAGCCTTTGATTTCATATGCTGTTCAGTGACCAGTTCAGGTGTTGTCCGTGTGACAGCTGAGGATGTGACTGGGCTGGTCTGACATCAGTGGGCAGGCACACGTGCCAAATGGGATTGCATTATGTGTCTAAGTTACCATTTAACAGCTCCTGACTCAGAAATATTTGTAATAAATGCTACCATCTGGTACTAAAATACTGCCAATACAAAACGCAGTCAGAGTGGTGGTTGCCAACAACAAATCCCTAAACAAAGTATTAAACTTCGACGACTAACTCATCCTGTAATGTGCAACGAATTAGGTGCATGAATTATATATTTGTAAGTGATCAATCTAAGGTTTTCACAAACAAATGGCCAAAAAATGAGCCAGAATTACTCTGAATGAGGAACTCAATTCATATCTAAGGACAACAATATCATGGAGACTTTAGCCTCATTCAGACTGTCAGCCCAAATCCGTATTATACATATTAAGATAGTCTGAATGGCAACGAACTACATGAAATCTGATTTTTGCAAATCTGTTTCGAGCTACATTCATATGTGGTTTGAAATCCTATTCAAATCGAATTTCTGGAAATGCATTTCAGTCTGACTGCTCAGATCGGATTTTGCGTACCTTTTTCACATTATCACGCCACATAAACACATAAACACGTCAGACGTTGTTCATAGAAAACATGCTGAACTTCCTTGCAGAAACAAGGTTGTGTTGTTGCGAATAGTAAGTCAAGCAGAAAATGACAATATACTGCTAGTCTACCCACCTCTTTGAGTTTTGAGACTGGTGGAGACAGAAGCACGGAATAAAGTCGTGCGTTCAGCTTCCTACCTTTCTGCCGCTGCCTCTTAAGACGTAATATCGTTATCCCTTATTATAATCCATCACGACGCCAACATGTCATGATGTTGTAAGACAACATCTGTATTGCAAACTGTATTGCTCTTACTGTTGTTTTTAGACATACCAACACTGTCATTGCCACAGAAACCAATGCAGATACTGAGTAAAACGAAGGTGCGCCATGGACGCACAAATCAGAATTGAGCAGTTGTGATACACAGTGTGGACAGTCAAACATTTAGATCGGATTCCAATCGGATATGAACAAAAATCAGATTTGGACTGACAGTCTGAACAAGGCTTTAGGCTCAAGTTAGCTACCCACAAACAACTTTCCAGAACACCCTAGCAACTGCTTAGCAACCCATAGAACACTCTAGTAACCAATTATAACAGACTTGTTTACCAACCACCCAGAACACCTTAACAATCTTCTAGCAACCACCCAGAACACCCTAGCAACTGCCTAACAACGCCCCAAAACATTATATCAACCATTCAGAACAATCAACTGCTTAGCAACCCCCAGCTCAACCGCCAAAACACCCTAAAAGACGCTAAAAACACTTAGAACTCACTAGCAACAGTTGTGAAATGTGGAGTGGAGTGAAGTGTTTTATCAGCTTATAAGACTTTTGTTTTGTGAAAGCCTGTATCTGAACTGTTATTGTAACTGTCATTTGATGGTTTAATGTTACCATAGACAATGCCCTACCTTGCTCATATGGTATTCATTTCATTTTTGAAAATGTTTTTGATTGATGTTTATACTTTTTTTTTTTTAGGCTAAAAATGTGAAGAGTGCCTGTCCGAAGGGCTACCAGGGATTTAGAAATTTTGTCAGCGCTGCCCTAGAACATGTTAATGACCACTTATAAAAACTTAACTGTTTAGAAAAACCCCAGAACACCCTAGCAACCTTTTAGCAATAGTCCAAAACACAACATTATAGATTCTTAAAATCTAGGTAATAATACAGTGTCCCAGACTGGTGTGACATAATTCGCTCACTCAAAATACTAATTGTATTAGTATTAGTCGCATACTAGACCTAGTCGCATACTAGACCTTTTAAGAGTATAAACAATGTATGACAAACACATTTTATTTTATGAATCTGGGTAAAAGGATCAGCTTGATAAGAGTGTGTATGAAGTGTGTGAAGGACACTTGGGACTCCCACAACACAGTCAAACATATTGAATGATGAACACAGACAGATGGATCCCACAAATCCTTGCACTTCCAGACACACTTTTGTTTACAGTTTTTCCTGGTGTCCCAGTTTATATGGCAAGTGTCACACAGAGTGTGACACACATTTACTAATCTTGCTCTGAAAACAAAGAGACATCAGATACAATACCATCTGCTACACAATGAACATATCTAAATGTGAGATCTCAGTTACTGACATCAGTTACATTTAACAGCTACCTCTCATTGTACTTTTGTGTGCTAACAAGAGCTATCGACTGTTACTCTAAAATACTGTCTGTGAATACAAAGCAGATCTACAACTCTCTGTCATGCAATTGTAACAGAGGCCAGCTGAAATTATGTAACTGCAGGTAAAACCTCACTCTTCTGGAGATGTGCTAGCGACATGCTAGAGGCTGTCTTTAGCATTCTTGTTAGCATGCACAATACAGGTGTGGAATGACACGAGAGTGAGTAAATGACAGAATTTAATTTATCCCTTTTAATATCTTTATATTTCTAGTACCTTAAAGGAACAGTTCATCCCCAAAAAGTCATATGGATTACTTTTATGATGGATGGATGCGCCTTTTGAAGCTTCAAAAACTCAGGCACCATTCACTGCCACTATAAAGCTGGGAAGAGCCAGGATATTATTTAACATAATAACACTGTTTGTCTGAAAGGAAAAAATGTCTGAAAGGTTTGTTGCTGCCGTGTGTTTTGAGTTTGAGCTCCATCAAGTTAATTATTTATCGTCAATTTATTATCTTTAAATCAATTTTAAACACCATAATTTTCGTTTTCTATAGAGCACCTTGTTATCACTAGTTCTATTTTGATTTCCCGAGTCCGCTCTTAGCATATAGCCCGTTAGCATCGCCAGCGTGGTTGCCACTAATCTCGCTTACATTGCTAATACTCTATTCACACACACATTACCATTGTTTTACTTACTGTTACTTGCTTTAATGGCGGATGTGTGTCTACGTTTCAGTGCAGGTGAGGACACGTTGCTGGAGGCCGTGGAGAAGCAGATCCGCGACCTGGACGTTTCAGTGCAGGTGAGGACACGTTGCTGGAGGCCGTGGAGAAGCAGATCCGCGACCTGGTGGAGAGGCAGACCCAGCTGAGAGAGCAGAGAGCCACGCTGGAAACATCCCGGGCTGACGCTCACAAGTCCGGGGTAAGTATACAGCATGCTGCTAACTCTCCCACCATCTCTACTCCGTGTGTTTCTCTGCACAAGCCCGGTGCACCCAGGATGCGATCTTCCCAGATGTCCTTCACTCCGGCGCCGGGACACCACGGACCCTGGGTGCACCCGCAGCGGAAGACGTGAGCCAGGCCCCGGGTGACGACCTCTCCCCCTCCGCCTCCTCCGGTCTTCGAGATCTCCACCCGGAACCACTTCGCTCCCCTCCACGAGACGGAACGCGACGCTGTGATCGTCGGAGACTCCATCGTCCGGCACGTCCATGCTACGTTAGCTGAAGGTAAAGTGCACACCCACTATTTCCCTGGTGCTCGTGTTCTCGATGTTTCTGTGCAGATACCCGCGATCCTGAAGGGCGACGAGAGCCCCGGAGCGGTCGTGCTTCACACTGGGGTTAACGACACCAAGCTGCAGCAGACGGATACACTAAAGGAGGGAATTCAGGAGTCTGATCGAGCCCGCGACGACGATCATCATGTCAGGACCGCTTCCCACGTATGTTTTTAACATTGATAATAATCAGAATTTTTTTGAGCAGCAAATCAGCATATTAGAATGATTTCTGAAGGATCATGTGACACTGAATACTGTAATGATGAAAAAATTCAGCTTTGCATCAAATAAATAAATAAAATTTTAAAATATATTAAAATAGACAGTTGTTGTTTTTAATTTTAATAATATTTCACAATATCACTTCTTTACTGTTTGTTTGTTTTGTTTTTTTACAAATAAATGCAGCCATGGTGAGCATAAGAGACATCTTTCAAAAACATTAAAAATGCTACTGACCTTTTAAACACTAGTTATGCATTTATTCATTTTTATACAGCAGCTAATGGAGTTCATGAAGTTCACACAAACAGAGGAGCTCTGGTGGGGAACTACACCAGAGCACTGTCAGGCAGAATAACATACAATGCCAGATGAACAAAGCCTTAATCCATCCTGCTGCAAACAAAAGCCAGCATTCCTCATTTAGAGCTGCTTTCAAATCCATCCCTCACCAGAAGAGGTACGGCCTCTCAGACCTTCCCTCCATCAAACTCTTATGTACTTTCAGCAGCGCACCAGTCAGTCTGGCTCTCTCAACCTCAGAGGTGGGCCCAATCATAAAAAATATGTCATGCTTTCCCCTACTCGGTTTAGAGCTGCTGTGAAGAGGAGACAGTAGGATTAAGGCGGAGAGCGGTTTTGTCATTTAGCCTGAGAGCAAGGGATTTTTGAAGAAAACTGAAATCCATGAAGGCATTAATCACTGTGTCTGCATTGGACTGGACGACTTGACTTCATTCATGCCGTATTGTCTGTTTTGTTGTAGCATTGGATGCAGGTACCAGTGATCCTGTAGACTGAACATAACATTTAATACCTACTTTTTTTTTTTTTGGCTTGGAAAAACATTCTCCAACTCAATTTTTGTATTGTTTTCATAAACGGCTCTGGTGCATTTGCACTTTATTAAATTTGATTTCTGTGTGGAGGCCGTCCCAGATTTAATCAAGACATTATTTAAATTACATTTGGAGGGAGGGAAGGTGGAGGTCAGCAGGAGAGAGAAAGGGATTTAGTGGGTCTGAGATAGATACTATGATTCAGCTCGGCCTTATGGGTGACGCCTCTATCGTTCGGTTGGGGTTTCAGAATCATTCTTGTTACAGGTTGAGAAATCACTGTATTTGTGATTTTAGCATGCAGGGGCCCAACGTTTGGAATTCCAAGCAACTAGCTAACAACATAATAGAAACCACCCAAGAAGATCCTCCAAGATAAACAATTTCAAAGGTTTTGACTTCCATATTAAATGCAAATGCCATTGAATGTAATATCCATTTTGTAAAGCTAAATATGGCTAAATTCGCCAAAATTTCACAGACAAAAAGGTCCATTGTTATTTTTATTTATTTATTTATTTAGTCATTTAGCAGATGCTTCAGCCCCGTTACAAACGCAGTACACGTAGCAAGGTGTATATATATATATATATATATTATACACACACACATACATATATACACAGACACACAAAGAAAAACAAGTAGATAGAATAGAAAAAATTAGAAAGCTAATGTTTGTTTGTTTGTTTTTTGTTGTTTTTAAAAAAATAAAAAAAAAAAGATTTAAAAGGGATTTATGAAGCACACAGAAGCCACTTTCAAACCGAGCAGCTTTCTGTGGCTCAACGCAGCAAATTCGTGCAACTTTCTCACCTTTCGAACCTGTAACTTCAGTAACTATGACTGTACCTTTAGATTTTATTTGCATGATAACATGATGCTCATTATTTTTTTTATTTTTATCTATTAATTTATTCAAAATATATGCAAATCATAAATAAAATGACTTGAATACACACACTTTTAATTTATACATTAAATTTATTTTAAATAATAAAAAATTGGGGTGGCATAATCTCACAAACTGATATCACAATGACAAAAAAAAAATGCAACAACTGAAATTTTGGACAGAAGATCTGCTGTTGAACAAACTTTATAATTATTTTTTAGAAAAGAAATATATACTGCTTCAAAACTTATTAACATTTGAAAACCTCTGTCTGCCAAATCTAAGTCATGCGGCGCAACCTACAAAGGTCAACATGTGGTGTAACATTCAAAACCACTCAAAAACAATATAAAGATACATACAATAACATTAAAACAGGAAATTATATCATAGAGAGGACCCCTGAAGACCCTCATGACTGAATGCCAAGTCAACTCATGTTGTTAAATGTCATGTGGTGCAACTCCTAAAAATACTAATGATATTTATGAATTAATAATTCAAACTATTTGTAAAAAATGTTTTTCACCATAAAAAAACATTTCTAAAAATGTTAGAAAAATAATGATTAAGAATTTGTCCTCACATGTATGCAATTCTAAAAAATAAAGCTTCCAAAATGGTGTTTTCACAGTGATGCCACAGAAGAACCATTTTTGGTTCCCCAAAGAACCTTTCAGTGAACAGTTCTTAAAAGAACAATTTTTTATCTTAGTATGAAGAACATTTTAATAATCTAAAGAACCATTTTCCACTGTAAAGAACCTTTTGTGGAATGAAAAGTTTCCATAGATGTTAAATGTTCTTTATAGAACCATAGATACAGTATTATCAATTCAAGCCCGCAAGAGATGCACTTGTACCAACACTCTTTAGATACAAAACCATATCTATTGAAGCATTAACAAAACAACTCTTAGCCTGAGATGAGACTTTAGGGCTCTTCCTGTGCCAACTCTGGATCATTGGCTGTGTGGTGAAAGGGATCAGATCTCCATATGGTCAGACCACGTGACCGTCAAACCGGTTCAATCAAACTGTGATAATTCTTGTCAGCACGCAGTTCAGTTCAACTCTGACACTAATTAAATGAGATTTCAAATTGAAAATGCCCAACTTAAGAACGCTAAAGAGGAATTCAAAATGGCACCATGCATTCATTAAAAAAATAACTTTTTAACGACCTCAAATATTATTGCTAGATAGACCGCAATGATGCTGCAAAGCAGATGTTGAAGCATTTGATGGCAGGGTGCCGTTGTTTTTTCACTTCTTATTTTTTTCCATCTATTCAAATTTCCCTTCAAGGGATCAAAAGCTTTGCTAATTGAGTATTTGAAATTATGCATGATTACACAAATTAAATGCTTTTTTGCTACTGCACATATGGGCTGTGCTCAGAAACAGTTGCAACCCACTCGATGTACTTTGCATATCTTTATGCAAAATTTATGGCAAGTGCTGTTCTTAATATGGAAATTAAAAACAGCCCAAAATCATTTACATTTATTATTACATCATTTATATATATAAATATATATATATATATATATATATATATATATATATATATGTGTGTGTGTGTGTGTGTGTGTGTGTGTGTTGGGTTTTGGACCTTTTAACATCTAAAAACGTCAAAATCTCAAACAAATGAAGGGGTCAATAAGTTAACCAATGGAAGTCACTGCTTTGGTAAGACTGATTGGTTTAATTGATTTTCCTTCCCATTTCATTTGAGTGAACGGCGATGTCTTATGGCAGTACGGATCATTATAAAGGATTATGTTGGATTAGCGAGGGGAAATTCTGATGGACAGAACATGAAACACAGCACAAACATAGCAGCCTGTCGGTTTCACAGGTAAACAGTAGAGTGCGTTTAGAGTTAAAGTGAAAGAGAGTAATAGAGAGAGCATGTGTTATATAAACAGAGCACGTTTGAATGTCCAGTCGTGACTGCATGTGAAAGGCACTTGTGTACTACAGGAGCTCTTCAGTCAAATAAGTCAACATACAACGTTCCAAGATGCCTTTTTATTTATTTATTGGCAACAGACAATGTTTCTATCTGTAGATTTCGTATTTTCCGGTATTTTGTATATATTTATTTATTTTCTTTTTTTTTCTTTCTTTAAATAAAACTACAAAATGTTTGAAATATACATTGTTTAAATTTACTTGTATAAATATGACATTTTATGTGTTAAACTAATACTTGTATATCACATTTTATATTATATATGGCTATATTTCTATATAAATATAAAATCAAAATCTAAATTTTATATCTCTCATATATATATTTATATATATATATATATATATATATATATATATA
>NW_015557089.1:80152-80384 GCF_001515605.1 Sinocyclocheilus anshuiensis | reverse complement strand
TGAATTACTGAAATAAATGAACTTTTCCACAACATTCTAATTTATTGAGATGCACCTGTATATATATATATATATTACATTACATTTTATACTATATAAAATAGTATTTTATGTAAATAACAAAATCTAATTCTTTGTCTCTCTGTATATTATAATCAACAAAACGTCTCGGTTACGTATGTAACCCTCGTTCCCTGAAGGAGGGAACGGAGACGTCACGTCGGTGACCGAC
>NW_015557089.1:77124-79492 GCF_001515605.1 Sinocyclocheilus anshuiensis | reverse complement strand
AGCACTACCCACTCAGTGAGATTGGATAACACTGGGAAAACGTACCCGTTCCACTTGGAACAGGGACACTGCAGAAGCCCCATCCTTCCCGAAGGAGGTTTCGGAAGCAAATACACAAATGAACATCCATTTAGGTGCATATGGAAAATTGTAGGTGATTGTAACCCTCTTGGAAATGGCAGAAGTCTTCCGGGGAAACACGGGCTCTGAGGCTATACTGTGGACCTTACACATATGGGATCCATTTAGGTCTCACATATCAAACCCAGCCTTCTACCGGTTCTCAAGGATTCATCGAGTGAAGGCCTGGCGCCGGACGTTCAAGCCGACACTAAACCGGGGCCTCTCAGTGCCTCTACCCGTTTGAGGTGAGAACACAGGAGGATACCTGCTCCACACGAAGGCTATAGGATCTAGTGAACGTGGGGGTGTGCCTGATAAGCCAGGGTGATGGCATCCACTGTCCAGTGGGCCATCCTCTGCTTAGAGACGGCATTCCCCTTCTGCCGGCAGGTCGTAAAGCTTTGTGTCCGGCCTACGTAGCCTCTGAAGTCTCGAACAGGACAGAGAAAAGATAGGGCTGGGTTTGCCTCCTCCGGGGGCAGCGCTTGCAGTCTCACCACGTGATCCCTGAAGGGAGTAGTGGGAACCTTGGGCACCTAGCCGGGCCAGGGCCTCGGGATTACTTGGGAGTCAGCCGGCCCAAACTCTAGGCACGAATCGTCGACCGGAAATGTGTGCAGGTTCCCTACCCTCTTGATGGAGGCCAGTGTAAGCAGGAGCAGAGTTTTCATTGAAAGAAACTCTAGCTCAACTGACTGCAAAAGGCTCAAATGGGCCCTGCTGTAGTGTTTTAAGCACCAGAGACAGGTCCCAAGAGGGTATAGAGGAGGTCCGGGGAGGATTTAACCTTCTCGCCCCCCTAAAGAACCTGATGACCAGATCATACTTCCCTACCGGCTTCCCTTCCACGGGGTCATGGTTAGCAGCAATCGCAGTGACATAGACTTTAAGGGTGAAGGGAGACAGCCTTCGCTCCAACCCTTGCTGCAATAAAGAAAGCACGACCCCAATCGGGCATCTCCGGGGGTCTTCCCGACGAGAAGAACACCACTCGACGAACAGGTTCCACTTCAAGGCGTAAGCGTGTCTCGTAGACGGTGCTCTCGACGAAGTGATGGTGTCAACTACCTTTTGGGGTAGGTCACCAAGAACCTCCGCGACCCGTCCAGGAACCAGACATGAAGTTTCCAGAGGTCTGGACGCGGGTGCCACAGAGTGCCCCGTCTCTGAGTCAGTAGATCCTTCCTCAGAGGAATCTGCCAGGGAGGAGCTGTCGCGAGGAGCATTAGTTCGGGGAACCAGGTCCAAGTGGGCCAATACGGCGCCACAAGCAGGACCTGCTCCTCGGCCTCCCTGACCTTGCACAGCGTCTGTGCGAGAAGGCTCGCTCTTTTATTGAGATTTTTGGAAACAAAAGATTCTCCACCGGCCCTCCTCCGGGGGAGGGAGAGGTGCGTTCACCATCTCCTGAAGAGCAGTTCCCTCTCTCACTGGGTCACCCGTCCTGGGGCTTCTTGCTCTTCCGCTCACTGCCAGGTTTGACGGGGGCCTGGACGGGTGGGGCGGCCTGCCTACGCCCAGCTCCACGGCGCAGCTTGCTGGAGGCTGGTGCGTATGCGGTGCGGATGTGGTGCGGGAGCAGGGGGCCGCCCTCGGCGATGAGCAGGCTGGGGCGCTGCGGCCGGCTGCCCGAAGTAGTCCACGCCTGGCTACCGCCAGGTAGAACACTAGATCGCGGCAGAGGCAATGCACTGTTGGTTCCCTGAGGGGTTTGCCACCACTGTAACCCTCAGACCGCCCGTGCTACTGCCCAAAGTAGTCCACGCCTGGCTACCGCCAGGAAGAACACTAGATCGCTGCAGAGGCAACGGAGCTCCGCATCTTTAAAAAGACGATCCGTCGTCTTTACAAAGACACACCCGCTTATTGTACTCTTTTAGAGAAATTGGCTCTTTCAGGGAAATGTTTTTTTACGTGCTGAGACGCACAGGGGAAACGGCCGTTTGCAGTACGACAGGGGGTAGGGCATAATCGCATGCCAATGTGCATTGGCTCCTTTAGTTTACACTTGAAGTGGATTGGTCTCTCTAAGCGAGATCCCAATACGTCGGTCACCGACGTGACTCGGAGTGACCGACTGAAAGCGAACAATAGATATTGTATAAATATAACATTTTATATTAGTAGTAGTTAGTAGTAGGCATCCGTCTGTCTCGGGAGACAATGTAGCACCCTGTCCGGTTTGTTCAGTCTTGTGGAGAGCAGCGTTTGATGTGGCTCAGCAGTCCGATTCAAGTATATAAAT
>NW_015557089.1:70156-76805 GCF_001515605.1 Sinocyclocheilus anshuiensis | reverse complement strand
ATATATATATATATATATATATATATATATATATATATTAAAACTTCAACTGAACTCTCTCTATAAATATTGAAATATTTCTTATATTTGTGTGTGTGTGTGTGTGTGTGTGTGTATATATATATATATATATAACATCTACACAATGATAGATTGTGTATTATATTTTATATTATCTAAAAAAAATCTACAGAACTCTCGTGCATATCTATGTATGTCTGTGCGTGTGTGTGTATGGTTAAGAGATCTACAATACAGTCATGCAGAATAAGGCATTAATATGTGCTTTATAAGTACTAATAAGCAGCCAATATGCAAGTAATATGCATGTTAATAAGAAACTAGTTAATTGTAAATAGTGTTCCCTAATCTAAAGTGTTACCATTTTTTTTATTGTAAGAACAATAAATAAATAACGAATTCTATAAAAGTTTGATATTCCACAACTTTACTTTTTAAATATGTACTTAAACAGCCACTTTTAGTTGTTAAATCTGAATAAAACAGCCTCCTTCATATAACATGCTTTATCATGCATTCGCCCCATAAAGAAGGATGTTGTCATTACTGACAACAGTCATATGTCAAGCAATAATAAAAGGACACATTTAATTTATAATTTGTCTTAAATCTAATTTTGTAAAAAAAAAATTGTGAATCGAATCGAATTGTGAAATCAAAATCGTGAATTGAATCGAATCGTGAAATCAAAATCGTGAATTGAATCGAATCGTGAGTTGAGTGAATCGTTACACCCCTAGTAAAATAAAATATAATTCGCTTGACAGACGGGCCTAAAGTTGCTCTACTATACAAACTACTTCTACTACGAGTGAGGTCGGGAAAACACTGCAAATTAGCACAGTTTAACAGGAGGAAGCACCTTCCCTCAGGGTCTTGTTAGAATCAGTTAATCTGATCAACGTACTGACCTGGATATGCTTCGCCTGAGCGAGAGAATACACACATCCACTCACGGACACACAGCAGTGGCTGCAAGAGGCCGAGCGAATGCATGTGCATGTGATGCGCTGATGAATCTGTACTGTAACTTACTCCCAACATGCATTATGCAACTGGAAGATCTGAGAGGACCTTGGGCGGATTGATTTTGCATAACATTTCTCTGTATGGAAATAAAAAAAGCCTTTAGCATCCATGATAAAATGGAAAGTAGGAGTTACAGGAGAACACGGCATGAACACTTATGGCTAAATTTGTGGTGAAACAAGTCGATACACCTCACCTGACGCAGTGACATTACAGGAATCCGAGTCAGCCGTGAGGTGGAATGTGCCATGCAAGCTTTCTGGACTGACTGCTTTTGAATATCGCTTTTGTTGTTGGGTTGTGGTGGGAGGGGACATGGACAAAACGATCCCACACTGCCGTCCTCAGAGCTATTGATCCCCCATGAGCTGCATCTCTCGAGGGCTCGACCTGTATGAGCAGGTTTGTATTTCGGATGTGGGTGTATCAGATGTTCGCCATTTGTGTCAGTGATTTGGTTTTAAAATAAGATTGGTTAAGGCAACTTGTGAAGAAAAACGTGATGTTTAAGTTTATGCCTAATTATTTTAGAAGACAGTAGATACTGAAAATGAACCGAAAGCAGAGGAAATGTAATGAGCTGGATTTATAGAGTGCTGCAGTGATATTTTTGTAGGCCAAACTAGAAGTTCGCATCACTTTGGTTCCTTCGACAAAATCCCAATTGGCTTTTGGATTATTGCACAAAATAAGCTCTGTGACCAACATAAGTTTATGATTCTTATACGTCTTGTTCGTCATGATAATCTTTACAAATGAACTTTGAATTTTGAAACCTAAATATAAAAAAAGCTAAACGTGGGCTATAAAATGAACTACACAATGGGTCACATGACTTCAACGTCACCACCATTAAGCTTCTCACAAATCTTTATTTAAAAACATATTCCCTGAAAGTTTGAGTTAGAATAGCTTAAGACACAACTAGGCTGGAAAAGCAGATTAGTAGATGACTACAGGTAGATGCGTTTGGTGTGATGACATTTAATGTCCCCAACAAACCTCTGTAGTCTCATTTAGCCACTTGTTATCGCCTTTTTTCAAGACAAGTAAAAGATATAAAACAATTTCAAGGTGGTATTACTGATGTATTTTATGTCATAAAAATAATAAACCATACATTTAAAAAAAAAAAAAACATATATATCTAGACCTTCACCACAGACCTTATTTCAGGCTTTTATCCAAAAACACATTCAAACAAACCCAATGACTTCAGGACGATGGAACTGGAAGTGCTAAAATGCTAACTTTGGCCACAAAACTGTCATCCCTGCATCACTCCAGTAACAAAACAGCTTAAGCCCAAAGTATACTTAATTTACAGTCAAACATATAGCCTTTCAAAGTATATTCCATTTGATATCGTGTGTAAATGCAGGCGGTCAACACATACGTTATAGAAAGTTTCATCTTTGTCCAGCATCGGTGCTATACATAAGTTATGACAGACAAAAATGTCTTTGTACTCTTTTAATCTAAAGTTGCTGCTATCTCATAACCCTCTCACACAAGCACTTGTCAATGCATTGTTTAATGTTGTTATTGTTCTTCCAAAACAATGGAACGGGCCAGTGCTGCCACATTGTGGAACAACTGGTTAGTGCAAAACAAATTCAATGCGCATGTGCAACCTGTACAAAGTATGCAAAAAAATTGGGTGTTGTGCAGACAGTACACGCATACTATTCTGGCAACTAAATTTTTGTCACGTGCACTGTATGCAGACCCTCAAGTATGTGTAAAAACTCTCGGGCTTTAATGTCAAAAAATGTGCGCTAACCGCTAGGCCATGACAACAAAAGAAAACAAATTACTCTAAAATTCCAATTACATACCACATATTAAACTAAAGAGTTCCAAATAAACATTCTTCTTTCTTCACGTTTTCAGTTAGCCTTTGGTCAGCAAGTGAACCACTTAGCCTTATAGCTCAGTGCTAACGGCCTATTAGCCTATTAACTAGTGCTAACTGCTATGGATAGCTTTCGATTAGCTAGAACAAAACATCATGATAACACTACATTATAAAGTCATCAGCTGAGACTGAAATTGCATACTGTCTGAGTAGGTACTACATTTGACGAGGTATGAACTTCACAACTGTTAAAAAAAACTGTTTTATATAGTATGAATGTGTACTACATCTGGTATGTTCTCAGTGTCACATGACTAAAGGTGCGGTCAAACTTACCATTGATCGACGAAATCCAGTCATTTTAATAGGACTCTACGCGTTTTGAGATGCGTTTTGGGAGTTTTGCGTGAGAGTGAAAAAAGTTCCCAACATAGATTTCACTCATGTTTAAGTTGGTTGCGAGAAATCGCTGCATCAACCAACAGAAAGCTGCTTGCTTTGAGAGTGACTTCTGTTTAAGCGGTGCTTCATACATCGCTACTCTATTGACAATTAGCCTGTTTTAACAATACTATAAGTTCGGACATAATACTCTTTTCATGTACTGTTCGTAGTTCATTATTAGCATTATTAGCAATAATTAGCATAAAATGTAGTCAGTTTTCTCTTTCAGGTCAACTACTGTCAGAGCGACAGTTTGAAGAAAATGTTGCCGAGCATTCTAGCTACTTAAATCATAACACATCTAGTTGAACCCCACTGGCATCTGAAGGGAACTCTATCATCCCCTTGAGCATGGAGGTTGCCGCCACAGAAAAAAAAAATGTAATACATGTTATTGCAGAACGTAGCTTCTGCTAAAATTAATAAATAAATAAATAGATGATGATGATGGTCAATTATACAGTTTAACATTCAATATAAAACAATATTTGACTGTTACATGCTGTGATTTACCAATCAGATTCAAGTATTCCAGAGTGCTGTGTAATAACATGAAATCGGTGCCATTAAATACCCTTAAAGGAGACATATTATGCCACTCTTTACAATATGTAACATAAGTCTCTGGTGTCCCCAGAATGTGTCTGTGAAGTTTCAGCTCAAAATACCCCACAGATCATTTATTATATCATTTTGAAAATGCCTATTTTGAGTGGAAGCAGAAACACGCTGTTTTCGTGCCCGAGTTACAAAAACAGTCGGTTATGTCTGTGAAGGTAAACAGCTGGGAAATAAATTGCATGTTTATTTTAGATCTGTGTGGCAGCAGCAATATACAGTAAATAAATCAATAAATCCACTGCATGTCTCCTCTGAGGCTGGGAATCTAAATAGTGTTCTGTGCTCGTCAGTGCAGGCAAAGACAGTTAGCATGTTTCGCTCAAACTTTCACCATGGCGTTAGAGCTGGTACACCGTTGTCGCTCGCGAAATCAAAATGACGGAGCTGTGGGTGGAAACTTACAGATTAAGGGGTGCTAATATTATAATGAGATCCCTTTGCCACATCACTAGGGGAGCGAAATCAGACGCGCTCGTTTTTTCAGACGCTTGCAGAAAAAGGCTTACCAAAACAAAGTTACTGGGTTAATCTTTTTCACGTTTTCTTGGTTGGTAGATGCACTGGAGACCTGATTATAGCACTTGAAACCTGGAAAAGTCAGATTTTCATGATATGTCACCTTTAAAAACAGTCTTCCCAATCACTTGATCTCTGTCACTGGGTCTTGTGGTGAAGCAGTAGGCAACAGAGGCCTTGCTGAGGACAAAGCGTGGTCTTGTAGCATCATGAGGCACAGTAGAGTCATGTGGCACGGTGTGAAGGATGGGGCAGTATGTAAAAGAAGCTAGTGTGTGATTACACTGATATCTTCTTTCTTGCCTCTAGTGCGAACTCACTCATCCCGCAGTGTCATGATATCACCAGTCACAATCACAAGGGACCGAAGTCTCCACATATTCATTTCAATGCTTAATTCTCACATTCACATCAAACAATGATGCCCTGTGAGGTGTTGTGTGAATGAAGTCACTTCTGAATGTTGAGACAAATAGCAAGCACGGGTGGGCGGAATGACCAAAATCTTATGTCACAGGATGAGTCATTTATATCACTGCACACTACCATTCAAAAGCTTGCAAAAAAAGCTTGTTTTTGAAAAAAAAAAGGGGGAAAAGGAAAGAAATTTGTCTTTTTGGTAATTTTTAAATACATTCAAAAGCAGTAATATTGTGAATTAATTACAATGATTATATGTTTTCTATTTTTAGATCAATTAAATTAAAATCTATTTAAAATCAATGTTATTGTTGCCTAAAATTAAAAACCTAAAATTAAATAAAATAAGGCGGAGCAGTATCACATGAGTAGACATGAGATATGGCTATATATCGGCATGGCTGTGATTCGGCCATGATAACGTCTACGAGTGTGATATTGCGTTTATAAAACAGCTCGACGGCACGAGTGTGTAAATATATAAGAAAAACAACAACACAGTGTCTTTAAAAACCCTTTAGTGCAGAACTACTTCCTTCCGCCACAGATTAAAATCTCTGTTTGACAGTTTAACAGCTGAGCTCAAGCCTCCGTTACTAATTCGAAAACGTCACTTTAGAACTAGTAACGAAGGAACATTGAGTTGCTTCATTAAAAGCTTATTGTATTACTGTATTAAAAGCTCACTGTATTATGAGAGAGAGATGGACTGAGCGAGTGTGATTACCTGCATCTGATACAGCATTCATTCTTCAGCTCAATCTCATATTCAGAATAAAACATCAGTTTGAATGTCTGCTGAGGAAAGCGATATCTTTGTCATTCTATCTTTCATCTGTTAAGGGTGATTTCCGATGACAGCGCTGCTTAGTGCATTTGTTAACTGCGTCTTACAAGCCATTATTAAAAGTAAAAATAACTTCCGTTTCAGTCTCTTTCAATATAAAAGTCTCTACTGCTGACTCGTAAAACAGTCTCGTTGCCATCTAAATGGCAGAACATTGTCACTTGAATCACCATCAAGAACACACACACACACACACACACACACACACACACAGTTTCTCAATACTAAATACTACTATGAATATAAAATAGTATTTACTGAATAATAAACAACAACAGCCATCATAAAAGTTGCTAGACAAGTCAGTCAAAAGTACAAAGGCGGCACTCTAATATACAGCATTAAAGTTACATAAAATATAACGTGATGAGATTTTGCCCTCATCCAAAACTATTTGCTCTGGAACAAATAATAAATTAATGAGACCAAAGACTGCCCGTTAGAATTGTCACGTTCACCTAAGGCGAGGGGACAAGGCGTAAACTCATAACAGTACTTTTAATCCATTAATCCAAGGGGTAACATAGAGCAGACAGGAGACTCCGGGGTAGACGTACAATCTCCGACAAAGACAGAAAGCACAGACTGGGGCTAATAAACACAGGGCAATCAGGGGAACACAGGTGCATGGAATGACTAATTAACGGGGACACGGAACACATGGGGAGGAAAAACAAAGCAAAACCAATCCAGGGGTGTGACAAGAATTACCAAACACAAATTATATCTAATGTTTAACCACTATAGAGACATCAGAGCCAGCGGCAAATTCCAGAAGATCTGGCCGAGGTGAGGCTGCTCTCGGTGGGTTCATGAGCGCTGAATGGCCACTGACACCCTGGAGCTCACATGTCCGAAAACGACATAGCAAATTTTCAAATAGACATTATCTT
>NW_015557089.1:36571-69847 GCF_001515605.1 Sinocyclocheilus anshuiensis | reverse complement strand
AATTTATTTAATACACGAGTTTCACAATTTGAGTTGAATTACTGAAATAAATTAACTTTTCCACGACATTCTAATTTTGAGATGCACCTGTATATATATATATATATATTGTAAAACAGATCAGTTCGACTTAAAATTCTGCTTGGATGGTATAAAAATGAACTGAAGTCAACACTATTGCTGCAAGTTTCTCAACAACCCTAAACTCAAATTACTGCAAATAAAATAAAAACTCACCAACAGTACAACAGAATCTCTACCAACTGACACACAATTCACAGAAAACAAATTTATTCTTCTTTGAGGATGCAGTTAGCATCAGCACTCTGATTTACGGGTATGGCTGACATATATGACTTAAGATTTGCACAACAACACCATACGCCAATTAAAACATTTACTGTCTAATGACTGTGGTGTAGCTCACAATATGCTGTAAGAATTAAGAGGAAATTCTGTTAAGGTGGTGCTAGCGAACGGCATTAAAGGCAAAGATGTTCTCTTCAAATAATTAGTGGGTTTTATCACATCATTGTCAGCTGCTGGGAAGCTCTGTTAATTAGTCTCTCGGTTGAAATGTATTCCCCTTTTCATCAAGTCTGAATAAAACAGAATAATTACAAGAATAACATGTCATAAAGCCAGTTGGTGCCCTCAAGACACATGCACATAGAGAGGTAATGATGTGAGTTTGGATGTGAGAGCATTCATGCATGCACTCGCAACTGGGACAGCCGGCGAAATGTTGTAGCCATGTGCACGCAACTATGCTTACTTCCAATTTTAGCTTTTATAACTATACGCATTTCAATCCCAACATATTAGCTGGATTTCTCTTGCCTTTGGGCATTTAATCCAACAAAATGGCTGAAATAATGGGTCAGCATTGGGCCTCTAGCTAGAATCATGTAATGTGCAAGTATGATATACATACATACCACGAATGGTTAAATTGTGGTAAAACGAAATAAAAGGAAACACCAATCAAAAATTCAAATGCTCTGGGTGGCAAACCCACTCAGCACATTAGCACTTGTGTCGTGAATGTGCTTGTTGAAACAAGACGTCTCCTGTTCCGACAAAGCCGGTGCATTTTTTCTAAATGTGTGCCAGGAGGAGAATGTAAAGTGTATGTTAATGTCTGTGTGTGCAAAGTATGACTAATGCAAAACTCCTGTTTCAATCCCTGCGTGGAGGAATCTGATGTGAGATGTTTTGTAGAGAGGGTACAGACCTGCATGATATTCATACTGTACCTCATCATGTGATATATAATGAAAAAATTACTTAAATACTACAACTACTATTTTTAGAGCGAAATCCAACTACAGACTAAGTATAAACCTCTTTAAAAGTACTGTAGTGATCAGTTGTGGTACTGTAGCCTACATCATGGTTTGATATATATATATATATATATATATATATATATACACTGTATATATGTGTGTGTGTGTGTGTGTGTGTGTGTTTTGTCACCCTAAATGATAATCCCATTGTCCTTTTATGAATGAATGAACAAACAAATAAACAGATGAATGGAAGAAAGAACTGAAACAAAATAATTGAAAACATGAGGCAAACTAAACCACTTCCTTCAATCTCTAATGGGCTGTTACTTTGCTGCTCCACAGACAGTTGTATCATAATTGACATACAACAGGGGAGCACAATCCTATTCTTGAAGAGCTTTCTGCAGAGTTCAGTTCCAACCCTGCTCCAACACACCTGTCTGTAATCATTAAGTGTTCCTGAAGATCTTAATTAGCTTGGTTGATACGGGTTGGTGCTGAAATTTGCAGGAAGGTAGCTCTCCAGGAACAGGATTGGTCTCCTTTCACATACAGTAATACAGGGCTGTCCAAACCTGTTCCTGGAGGGAAACTGCCCCGCAGAGTTTAGCTCCAACCCTAATTTAAACACACCTGAACCAACTAATCAAGGTCTTCAGACTCACTAAAACAGTGATCCTCAAATCTGGCTCACGAGGTCCACTTTCCGGCAGTTTAGCTCTACCCTAATCAAACACACCTGAGTTTGCTAATCAACGTCTTCAGGATCATTAGAAAATCACAGGTAGGTTTGTTTGATTATAGGGTTGGAGCTAAACTCTGCAGGAAAGTGGATCTCGTGAGCCAGATTTGAGGATCACTGCACTAGAAACTTCCATGCAAGTGTGTTGGAGCTGGTTGGAGCCAAACTCTGCAGCAGGACGCTGGACTTCCAGAAGCAGGACTGGACACCCCTGCAGTACTAAGAAGAGAAAAAGCCCTCCAAGAATTGGATATTATCGGGCACACAGGTAGTCAAAAATCTCAAACGATGTATTAAATTCATTGGAACAATCAGAAGATGCTTTGCTAAGTCTTTTGCCAGAAGTTGCACCTGCAGCCTCACAGAAACAACTCTGTATTGAGGTCAACAGTTACTGCTTTTACTCTAAGGTATAAAAATTATTCTTGGGATCCGGGTGGTGTTGTTTTATTGTGCCCACTAAGGAGAGATAAAGAAAAAGGCCAGCATCCTTGAGAGAAGACATGTGGGCTTACAGAAAATCAAAGTCAAAGTCCCAGTGTATTTGCAACCAGCTTCCCCAACATGCCAGTTGGCCTGTTGCACTTTTTCTTTATCACTTTCTCTCTCTCTGTCTCCCTTTCACTCTGAGTAAGTTTTGGCTCTATGCTGCCTTTTGCAATCAGCCATGAATGAAGAGCCGCACTCCGTGGCACGGTCAGAGGACAGACTGTATGCAATCTGTCAGCCTGATCACAGCGGCTCCCGTGCTGCCAGGGATGCAGTTAATGAGGTCAGTGGCACTTATCTGCAGCAGCCAGGACAGCAACGCTTGTTCTCTTCATCCCCGGTGATGCCCTTTCTTTACAGGTAGTTTTTTCCACAGTGTCCATTGTACCATATCTGATATAACACTATGGTATAACACTGCTAAAATATGTTTGAAAATACTGAATCTGAATCATGACTAGAAAGGGGGGGGGGAGATATCTTAGATATCTCTAAGATCTCAAAAGATGAAGGCTCCCAAATCAAAAGCAAAAATGCTTGATGTATGACAAGTCCTTTTTGGGGGAAATTCCAAATAACAGGGTTCCCATGTTCATGGAAAACCTGGAAATATTTGGGAATTTTAGGAACTTTATCCAGTAAAGGTGATGGAAATGTATTGGTCAAAAATCAACAAACAACAAGAACCATTCTTTCATCAGTACTTTCCTGAGCCCATTCACAAGTTGGTATGCTCATATAACTCTTGGGATAAAGGTAAACAGATATGACTTGCTGTCCATAATGCAGGACTTGAGCACTCAAATTGACTCAAACACTCAATTCTTTGTATCATTTAGGCTATCCTCACTATACACTGAACTTCATCAATCATTAAAAATGCATTTACCAGGGCGCAATTCCTAATACTGTAAATGTTCTGTAATAAGGTTTTTAAAAACAAGAGTAAAGTTAACCGCAATCGGTTATGAAAGTGCATAAGTATGATCAGGCCTGCCTGCATGCTTTCTCTGGCCATGCAAAGGCGTCCAAAGATGGCGTTTCTACGGGATTAGGGTCCAGATGGTGAGTCTACACAGTAACTGGAGCAGTGGGCTAAGCCACCATTACACAGGCTTAAAGTCACTATAATCGTTGACTTCTCTTAACACTCCGTATAATGTAACTCCAATGACCAGTAGATCATTGCATTAAGCATATAGATTTCATTATTTGAATCAAATTGACAGCATATTAAGTATTGGTTCTCAACAAAGGAAATTTAATGGAAACCACAGAATGGGTTAAAACCCCTAGAAATGAAATGCTGTTGCACAACACAACTGATGGGATTGATTTCCATGGCTTTCACATAATATTGCTATAGAACGGCTCCATTAATTGAATCCCAGGTTTAAGTGCCTTGTTTAAGGGCATGATCACTCGGTACTTGCTTCCTGTGGGGATCGAACCAGCAGCCTTCTGGTTATCAGCTCTTAACATTAACCGCTTCATCACACCACCCAGAAATAAATCAGAGCAAGTCATGAAACACTTCAGAGTCCTGGAAAAATAATTATTTCAAATAACCTAAGTCAGTGGTTCTCAGTTACGGTCCTTGCGACCCCCCAGCTTTGCCCATTTTGTATGTATCTCTTATCACTTCAGACGTTTGTTCTATTCGACTGTAAGTGCTCTGCAAAATGGACATCACAGGATATTCCAACATGATTCCAGTTTGAAGGGAGCGTATATGTTCCATTCAAAGGGCATTAAAGTGTGAGAGATGTGAATTTAAATTGTATTCATTTTCAGAGGTATATTATGTCACACTTCACACTTCTCTAGTTTCATCTCTGTGTGAAGACGCTACAGGCCATGGCGTAGCGCAAATTCGTGAATGAATGTTCCGAATTGAAGTAAACTTCAACAGATTTCCTGTGCTCAGGGAGTAGAGAGCAATGAACTCTGTGTAGGGACCCTGTCAATCGGAACACAGTTCATGTATACTTCTAACAAGCTGCTGATCTGAATCAGTTGTGTTAAATAAGAGAGACATGGAAAATATGCAGAGCGGTGGTACACGAGGACTGGAATTGAGAACCACTGACCTAAGTCATGATGTCCATTTCCAGGCACAAGAGTCCATGAGAGCAGAGAAGCAGCTCTTTAATTTCATATTGTCATGCCCAGTAAATGGATTACTTAAAGTCCCCATGAAATCAAAATTAAAGTTTTTTGGGTGTTAGTATCAATATAGTCTTAAGGCTATCTATAAGGCAGTGTGCTCCAAAACAGTGACAAAATTCGCGTTTAGAATATATAAGCATTCAAAGCTTGTAGTTCGACACTTCCGACAAAACGGCTCAACGATTTATTTGACGTCACATCGTACTTCAGCTTCTCATCAAACGTTCTGTCCAATCAAATGCTCTCTAGAATCCGAAGTGCCCACCCCCACACTATAAAATAGACGCTGAAGCCGTGGCTGAAATCGGTCACTTGTCCACAGAATTCGTATTTTCTGTACAGTGAAACTATATAGAGGACAGGGAACGATTCAAACAGTGTAAATATGCTTTCCATTGAGGAAAAAAAGAAGTCTGGTTTCGCGCTGTGTCACGCTGACAACCGCACCGCACACACACTCTGCTCCGGTCCAGAGACACGATCAGTGAATGGCACGTAGTGCACTATATAGGGGACAGGGAACGATTCAAACAGTGTAAATATGCTTTCCATTGAGGAAAAAAAGAAGTCTGGTTTCGCGCTGTCACGCTAACCACCGCACCGCACACACACTCTGCTCCGGTCCAGAGACACGATAGCACGGAGCGGATCACATGCGCGAGTCGGCGCAGACCACAAAATTTATCGGAGCTATTTGAATTCTGCACAGAATGCTATATTTTATAGAAATATGGATGAGATCGTGGCTGGCATACCCTGTCAAATGCGGCTTTACGGAGCTCAGTGACTCTGAACGGCTTATCATAGCTCAAGCTGTGATATAAACGAATGCTATTGGATATTTTAAAAAGGGGTGGGGCTGCTTGATATGTCCCGCCCTGTCTTCCTGTTTCAGTTAAAATGACGTCAACACATAGAGTAATGCTGCGTGTTTCTAAGCATTTCAGGGGACCTTTAAAGTGTGTCCGGGTGTGTGCAGAGAGCCACGCTGGGAAACCATCCTGTCCTGAGGTGTGCAGGCACTTGGCAAGGCCCGAGTGCCCTCCGCCATCCCAGTCTCCCAGAAAAACAAATGCCAACGGCAAAGTCCAAGGTGCCAACTCTGGACATCCCAACAGTCTGCTATTGCCAGTATCCTTGGGGATTGCCTGAGAAACTTCATAAAATTGAAAAATGGACTACAAAAAAAAAGACTTAAAATGAATGTGGCGACGACAAAAGCTTACTAATAGGTGTCGAAAAAATCATGTGCTGTGATAGGCCTTTCAATGCTTTTCTGGTTTTAGATGCAATGACAATACTGTAAAACACTGTCACTGCTTTGAAAGATACAAAATGGAGGCTTACAACCCAAACCAGACAATACCTTGTTAAGAAAATGAACCAAGAGTGTCCAATTTTACTTCTGGAGGGCCACCTTTCTACAGTGTTTAGCACTAAAATACACCTAAACCAGCTAATCATATTGAAAGTAACCTGCAAGAATAAGTCCCTTCAGAAGCAGGATTGCACACCCCTACTAATAAGCAATTCTTTTCAAATACAGCATCTCTGATGATTACAGATGTTACACAAAAAAAGTTTGCTGAAACCTACAGAAAAGGCATCTGTTCCAACCAAACCCTTTCTTGAAAAAATGGCAGCCGAGGATTTTAAGACCAAAACAATGAAGGTGCTGTCTTCAATTCAGATTTAAAACAATGTTTTCATGGAAGAGGAGGGAAATCACTCTAAATCACATCAGCACCAGTCTTTTTTATGCCGAGAACATTTAAGAAATCAAGCAAGAAATCAAGACTGAGTTGTGTTCTTGTATTCTTCTTTTGTCCTGTTGTTTTTAGACACTTGACAATTGCAGAAGACCAAAAATAACTGCAGCCTACAAAAAAGAAGAAAAAAAGGAACACAAAAGAGAAAGCCACAAACAAAAAGACATTAAGAGGCTAGAAAGAACAAGAAAGCGACTCTAAGACAGTAGAGATGAGATGAGATGGGAAAGGGAGAGAGATACAGGAACCATAAAAGCGAGAGCACATAGGAAAGAGGGTGGAGAGAGCAGACAGCAGCCATTGGACGAAAGGAGATAAATCCCCATGGCCAGATGGTGCTCGCACATTCACAGATTAGCAGCCCAGCTAAAGTCTGAAACGCATACAAACACACACACAGAAAGTTACCTTAAAATGAACAAGTAAAGGCTATCAGGTACTCTAAATAGCATTAGTGTTCGAAATAGCATTAGCAAATAAGACTTCACACATGAAAGTTCCTGTGGTGCATCTAGCAGCCACTTACAGTTTCTACAGGCAAAAGGAAACTGAGTATGAATGGAATCATGCTGACACAGCAGCGTGCAAAAGCTCTTCTTGACCTCTCTATCTTACACATGAATTGTGTGTCAACGTACCGCTTTCCTCAGACCATCCGTGTGTCCCCTATAACCCTCTCAGGGCCATCTGTCATCTTGGGATGAGTCTGTTTGTGCATGCATATGTATGTGTATGCTCATGTAGCTGATTCTAGGTGTGTCATTTCCTGCTTGGTATTATTCATGAAAAAGATTGCTTTGAATTTATTATTTCAGTCATTTAAATTAGCCAGGGCCACAACTCCTCAGACTGTCAGTGGCCTCCAAAACCTCACCACCAAAGAAAGAACACCTGTGCTCTCAGCACAAACTGATCACTAGGGCCCTCAGCTACTTCTAATGTTGGCCTACAAAAATTCCCATTTTTAGCCAAATGGCCATTGTCCTTGCTCTTAAGTAGGAAATAAGGTCTGGCATGGGTTGGGGCTTTTGAAGCCATGTGCAGGGGCCTTGCAGCAGTGTTGTGGTCGAGACCAGCTCAATCGAGTCCAGGCCAAGACCTGAGTAGGTTGAGTCAGAGTCAAGACCGAGACCAGAAGAGGGTTGAGTCTGAGTCACAACAGAGACCTAAAGGGGGTCTAATTGATTCAAGCAGTGTAAATATTCCTTTGGGTTGAATGAAGCCTGGTGTCTCGTGAACCTCTGCAGTGTACACATATACTATAGAACAGAGCGGGTCATATGCAGGAGTCGGCAAGCACAACAAAACAATCCACATGGTTGTAGTACTCGAAACCAAAATTGGTCTCAAGTCCGGGTCAGGACAAGTCCATATGCTCCCGAGTCCACAAAAGAATGAATACCATGAAAGTGTGGTCTTTGACTTGTACTCGAATCCAGTCTTGAGAACTACAACTCTATCAACTGACTGATTTTGATGTTGCTTGCTAAAGGCTATTTCACACTGCACTGACAATTGACATCAGACACATTCATTGGTTTTGTCAGATCAGTGTATTACCCATGTTGCCGTCTGTTGCCTTTGGTCTACGGTTGTTTTAGCTGACTGAACATCCTGAAATGTTATTTATAAGGTCGTAAATTTCCTGCGAACTGACATACTGTAATTTGGTGATTGTTGCCATTGGTAAGCATCATGTCGGTGCAGTGTGACTGTGAATTAGCATTGAAAGAGTATAAGAATAAAAGACTGTCTTAGAAAATGGTGTAGCAGCAGGACTGGTCAGTAAAAGGTGTTAAAAGTTTTTAAAAAAGAGTTTAGCAAAAGGTCAGTTTTATAATCTGGGACATAAGAAAGTATTTTAACACTGCACAATATATCACAGTTTTTTTTCCAGAATGAAGGTAATTAAGGGAATCAAAAATGGGACAGGTTCATATCCCCAAGGCTTGAGGGTCGAGTCCCCGGGCTGCTCCTGTCTATTGCTGTCACATCAAACTCAGATATCACCAGTAGGCCCACCCCAGGAAATAAGAAGAGGGAGAGGAAAAAGAGAGAGAGGGTACACATCAAACAACATGTCACAGCTGCCGAGCAGAGACAGCAGGATTAAACTGTCCTTTTTTTATCTCCATTGTCTACATTTCTCCCCGTCTCTGCCAAGCAGATGCTCTTACACCATTTCCTAACAAGGCACGGCATGATAAAGCTACATGCGATAAATGCTATCTCTTACATTTACATTTGTTCATCTGGCAGGTACCTTTATCTGAAGTGACCAACAGTGCACTCAACATATACATTTTATCAGCATGTACATTCCCTGGGAATTTAACACATGACCTCATCGATTCATGGAATCTCTTCCCTGAGTTTTTGTCCTAACAACCTGCGACAGAGACAATCAAAGCTAGACATGAGAATTTGTTAACTACTTGAGCTCTATTTCTATTACGTTGCACTGGGTAGCCAGAAAAATCTCATTGGTCCAAATTTAAGCTCAATGTAAAATATAACTAAAATAAGGACATGTTTTTTACAGTATTTTGGTTTTATGTTGGCTCCAAATAGCTACACGCTACACTTGCTGACCTTCTTCCTCCCTCATAAACAACACAGATGAAACAGTTGCAAATAAGTTAACATGTCCCATTACAACTGGCTTTGATGTCAACAGGATGAGCTTTATCATCAAACGTGGAAGAATGTTGGTGAGATTTGCACTAATGCCATTTGATGTTTGCTACTTTAGAGCATTAGCATCATTAGCATAGGTTCTGTGAACCCACGCTAGTCTCTTAGCTTCTCGTTTAACACAGTTTAGATCAGCTGATAAAATGACAGGAGCTCTAAAATTGAGTGAGTGGATGGAGTGGTTTGTCGTGACAAACTTCTTGATTTAATTTGATGAATTGTTGGAAAACCAATATTATTTAGTGATGTACGACAGGAAGTGAGAGCTCTCATGGAGATATTAGCATTATTAGTACTTTACAGATAATAGCTTTTAAAATTACAACTTTAAACCACCATTCCTATTCTGGTTTGTTTTCACAAGTTTCCTTGAATGTGAAAAACAGCCATGAAATGCAAGGGCAGGCAAGATCCAATGACATTTTTTTCAAAATAACACTCTAAAAGGGAGCAGATTGTTTAGATAACCACTAAGGTACACAAGCCTAACCTCTGTAAAGTATTTAGTCAGATATAAAAGCCTTGACATAAGCAATGCAGCAACATCTCCCATCACATTAGGTCAAGTGTTCGCATTTAATTTAGGTTAGGAGTTCACTGTGTACTGTTTAAGCCTTCCACGTTATGTGTAGGCATAAGTTTTCACCCTTTCTAAATTAAGAAACAGATTTTAATGGGCCTTGTCAAATGTATAGAGACATGACAAAAAAATATCATGTGAAAATAAATTTGTGCATTAGGTGCTACACTGTAAATGTAGCCTAACTGACCTGCCACTGTTTTTATTCTATTAATAATAACAAAACATCAATACAGACAAAAATGCTATAGATGTGGTTTGTCTGTGGTTTCTCTATTTTAAGTAAATAGTTATTAAAAAAAAAATTGTTCATTTGCTGATTTGTTTCTCGATTTTTCTTCAATTAATTACTAACAGTTTACTGACAGTGTTTTTTAAAAGCAATGTTTACTTAATTGAAAAAAGCTTGAAGGCTACATGCCATATATATATATATATATATACTATGCAAGTTCTAAATGTAAGTTTGCATACAAACTCCATAGACTTTACAGAGAATGTGATCTACACTTAGTTGTAAAACAGAAAATTGTTTATCCACATTGTTCCCATTAGGGAACCTGGCAGTAATCAATATTACCACCTAAACATTTACCAGGGCTCCCACTGCTCGGGAAATTTGAAGTTTGCCCCCTTGCCAGGAAGTAGACAAATGTGCTCAGACGCCTCCCATGTACTAATAACTCTGTCCTCCTGCTTGTGTAACAATATATTAAACACACATTTTAAGGCACATACACACACTCATTCCTTCAGCTGATCAAGTATGACAGGTATTTTTCCCAAGACAATGCATGTGTGGGGTGAATTATTCCATGCTGTTTACCGGTTGGATTGACTAGGAATGTTTTGCAAGAGCGGTGTGTTGTGAATTGCATGAAAAGGTTGATTCCCCATTCTGGAAAGTCATTATCTGGGTCATTAGCATACTAACATTTGGAGGACAAGCCTAACTAATGAGGAATGCTTTGTGTAACAAAAAAAAAAAAGTCAGATTTTGGAGGTGGAGGGGGGGACTTAATGTCAGTTTTGATGCTAAAAATTAATGCATTTCAGCAAGACTGGCCACTATAACAGACCCATGAAGAACTACTTTGATTTCTTTCATTTATTATTTAGCACTTTATAGACTTAAAGCAGGCTGAGTCTGCAGACATTTACCATTCTGATTTTGAGAAAATCAGTGAAATTCTGCAGGAGTTATGGTTTAAATATAGAAAAATGTACTGCTTACTGTCAGCTGTAAGCCTGAAAAATTAGCCAAATTATTAAGAAGCAAACATGCAAAAGGCAGAGAATGTGTAAAACTAATGGGTCAGGAGTTATGGTTTAAATATAGAAAAATGTACTGCTTACTGTCAGCTGTAAGCCTGAAAAATTAGCCAAAATATTAAGAAGCAAACATGCAAAAGGCAGAGAATGTGTAAAACTAATGGGCGTTTAAAATCTGTGAAAATCTGTGGAGCATTTTCTGTTGGTGCTGATTCTGTGTGGGCCTGGTTATCAGTTAGCGGTTAGCATGTGCTAACCCTGTTGGAAAAACCAGCATATGCTGGATAGGTTTCTTTTGAAGCATGGCAGCTGGTTTGAGCTGGTTAACGTTGGTCCTTAGTTGGTTATGAGCTGGTTTGAGCTGGTTTAAGCTGGTTGTGCTGGTCCTAAGCAACTAGCTCCTGCTCAGGACCAGCTCATAACCAGCTTAAAACCAGTTTAAAACCAGCTCAGGACCAGCTTAAACCAGCTCATGACCAACTAAGGACTAGCTTAAACTAGGGTTTTGCGATTTGGGGGAAAATATTAAATTGCGATTTTTTTTGACAGATATTGCGATTGCGATTTGATTTGCGATTTTAAATTTGCAAAGTCAAGCTTCAGCTCAATATTGTCAATAATGTGCAGCACAGTATGGGTATCATTACCCTGCTGAAAAAAAACAATAGAAACCATCACAAAAATTCTTATAGTTTCCATTAAACCATTACAAAATTCCTTTTTGTTTTGGGCATTATTCCAATAGGAATTACTGTTGTTCTATTGGTTGCCATTTGCCAGATTACATCCCACCAATAGAATTCATCAAATAGACACCATTATAGTTTACATTAAAACCAAACAAATTCCCATTATAACCCTGAAATCCATTAAATTTGTTATTGTGTTTTGGGAGGGGTTCTATTGTTTGTTTGTTTTCAGCAGGCAAGATTATAATGGTATAACTACTTTTACAGAATTAACTTAATTACTGAATTTCACAGAAAATATTGCAGGCTTTGCGATTAGGAAATCGCAACGTCTCAAATCGCGATTTCGATTCGATTTCGATTAATCGCACAGCCCTAGCTTAAACCAGTTTAAACCAGCTGCCATGCTTCAAAACATACCTAACCAGCATATGCTGTTTTTTTTCAACCTGGGAAACACACAATACTGCTGATTCACACATGTAGCCTATCCACTGACCAAATCAAAAGATAGGCTGATCTTGAGATGAATTTATCAATTAAAAATGTCCAAAGATCTTTTGGGTAGTCAAATAGGTCAGCAAGAATGACTTCTTCCTCAAATCACTGTATAATGAGAACTTAAGAGTTATGCTGAAAAATACCAACTCAATGTGATAATGGAAATGTTGTGACTTCTGGAAATTCCTAATTGTAAAGCATTGTTGTTTATATTTTATTTTGACTTTATTTTAAATTAGCAATTACTCTAGTGTAGACCGGCAGACTGTGTTTATCTATTAAAAAACAAAGATCATGTTAGAATGAGAATGATAAGCTAGCAACATAGATAATGCAACAGAGATATGCAAGAGATATGCAGATATGCAAAATATGATGTTAAACTTCAGGTATCTCGATCAACGCCATGGGCAGATTACTGTAAAAAGCTTTAAAATGTAGATCAGGAGTGTCCACTTTGCTGATGGAATCACTATATTAGCTTCTGGCTAGAGATCCAACTTAGCATAATGCTACGGCACACAGCTTTTCATGATTAATTAATAATTGGAGCTATATATAATACCTCAAGAGGTCTGACTGGGCAGCTTTGAGAGTATTCAAGAGAAATGTTGAAAATCACTAGGCAGAACATGCATGCTAACCCAGCTAATAAAAATATGTTTTGCTAGCATTCTCAGTGAGTTCTCTGAATGTTCAAAACATCTAGTTTTTTAAAATGTTTTTGGTTATATATAAATGTAAAGGGAACATTACATTTTACAATTTTGCAGGAATTATAGGAATGTTACTTTTGAATGTTCTCTGAACGTTCTGAAACTTAGTAATAAAATTTTTTTAAAAAAAAACCTTAGCTGAACATCCAACTACATTTCAGAAAAACATAATGTATAACATTGAACAAGCATTATATTAATGTTACTGAAAGAATGTTTGTTCATAACTTTGGCTAACATTCTGGTTGAGGTTCTCTCAAAGTTCTGAGAATGTTCCCTACAACAAGCTATGTAAGCTCACATAATTTTTGCTAACTAGCTACGACAAGCATCAGAATACTTTGGTGGTACTTTAGTTTCTATCTTTGCGGGGTTGTGAAGAGTTGCTCCGCCTACAGAAAAATCTCATTGGTCCAGTGAGATTAAACATTAACAGTAATTAATAAGGGCGCCATTTATTTGCAAATGCTGTCTGTGTTGTTTTAGTGAAATCTATCCACCTTATTTTAGAACGATAAAATTTAATTACGATTAAAATTAAAATATTTTCAGGAGGCAAATAGGTAAGTGTCAGGATTCTGGACTGTCTGTGTCGTGTTTTGCCCCTGTTTCTGTTCCTGTTTGTCCTTATTTGGTCATGTTCCTGTCCTCGTTTAGTTTGATTATTAGTTGATTCCCCGCACCTGTCTATCCCTCGTGAAGTCTAGTATGTAATGTGTAGTCTGCCTCATGCTTCTTTGTCGGGTCTACTAAGTTGTGTTTGTGTGTCGCTCCTTGTTCCTGAGTTGGATTTACCCTTGTGTCTTGGATTTAATAAAGACCATTTTGTGTATCCCACGGCTCCGTGTTCCTTCCGGCAGTGATTGTGACAGTAAGTAACATCACACTTGTGGGTGGGGCCTCATCCTCATGATTCACAAGGCAGTTATTAAAATACCACATGCAATAGTGGTACAATTTCACCACTAAATGTGTTCTGATTGGCTGTAATAGTGTCATTAGGACTAGTTAGCTATAACTAGTTATTCCACACCATGTGCTTAAATGATTGGATAATGCAAGTGTCTGATAAGAATTCGTGTTTGCACAACCTATCCCGACGGGACTGGTGGCCTCTGACTCTGTTGACCACAAAATGGGTGTTGAACTCAGTCAAACACGCTAAAAAAGCCTGAACTCCATATGAACCATGGTGCGTTTGGTGCAATGTGCTGGAAGCAGAATTATAAAAACATATCTGCTAGCTGCCGGAATTCACATAGATATTGTGTGGGAAGTCAACATGTGCACACGTGAACACTCACCGAGCATTAGTGCGGTAGAAAAATGATGCGTGCACTACACCATTGCCGAATCTTAACGGCACATTACCACATGCGAGGTAAAAGAGAGGAAAAACAGTCATAGCGCAGCTCCATTAGAATGAAGACAGCTGGGAATTGGGTCAAAGTAATTGCCCATCAGTGGAAACCTGAGAACGGGAAAAGGGACAGAGTGGGTGAGAAAAAGCGAGATTTTTGAAATGTAGGAAATGTGAGCATGAAAGGGGGGTGGGACAGGAAACAAACTTCACAAAGAAATTATGGTACATATGTGACAAGAGTCCACAAGAGGAGGATTTTAAGAGGTAAAAAAAACAGAGCACAGGTTAAATAAAGATGAAGCATGTACTCTGCTCGTTCATAATTTAAGATAATTTGAAGGCTTAGTGCCTGACGTTGGCTTTTCTGTATGTTTCTATTTATTTCATGTTGCTAAGACGGCTACTCGAGATCTAAACTCAGCCGCCCACAGTCTGTTCACTGATCACTGAGCATATTGTTTATAAATATGAGCTTTGTCAAACTGGCAAGTTCTAATCTGGTTGGTCAGTCTGATTATTTATCTAGCATTTTGTCATTCTAGATATACATCCATCCGTCCATTCATACATCATTTTTTTCATTCTGTATAACCATTTGACTATCTATTGTTTTATCATTCTATATATACATCCAACTATCTAATATTTTATCAGCCTATATGCCCATCAAACTGTCTATCGTTTTGTCAACCTATATATCCATCCAACTATCCATTGCTTTGTTGTTCTATATATCCATACAGCTATCATTTTGTCTTTCTATATATCCATCCAGCTGTCATGTTGTCTTTCTATATATATATCCATCCAGCTGTCATTTATCGTTATGACAAATAATAGGATGTACATGCTATTATCTATTGTTTTGTCATCATTTATATTCATCTATCTATTTAGTTGTTCTATATATCCACCCAATTATCTGTCATTTTGCCTTTATACACACACCCATCCAACTATCCATTATTTTGTCTTTACACACACACATATATCTATCTATCTATCTATCTATCTATCTATAGTTTTGTTATTCTATATATACATCCATCCATCCATTGTTTAATCATTCTATATATCCATACTATCCATTGCTTTGTTGTTCTATATATCCATACAGCTATCATTTTGTCTTTCTATATATCCATCCAGCTGTCATGTTGTCTTTCTATATATATATCCATCCAGCTGTCATTTATCGTTATGACAAATAATAGGATGTACATGCTATTATCTATTGTTTTGTCATCATTTATATTCATCTATCTATTTAGTTGTTCTATATATCCACCCAATTATCTGTCATTTTGCCTTTATACACACACTCATCCAACTATCCATTATTTTGTCTTTACACACACACATATATCTATCTATCTATCTATCTATAGTTTTGTCATTCTATACATCCATCCAGCTATCTAGCATTTTGTTATTCTGTATATACATCCATCCATCCATTGTTTAATCATTCTATATATCCATCCATGCATGCATTCTATTAATTTAATTAATGCTATCTATTAATTTTCTATTAACTTGGATATTAATTTACACATCCTTCCTTTTAACAAAGGAATATATTCTGATCCTCCATATAGTGAAATTCTAAATTGCATTTTGGCATTATTTGTGCTTGGTAATGATTATTGTAAAATAAACTGCTAAAATCCATTTGGCCCCAACGAGGGAATGGAAGTGCAGTTTTATGTCACCACTAAGAGCTGTTTGACTCCAGCCTCCAGCCATGTGACGACAGACAGACAGACAGACAGACAGACAGACACATGTCAGCCCTAGTGAACATGGCATATACTGTCACCACCATGTGACGACAGACAGACAGACAGACAGACAGACAGACACATGTCAGCCCTAGTGAACATGCCATACACTGTCACCATTAACAAAGTCATTGAGGGCTAATCAATAGGCAGTGAGGCCTTTCAGAAGACAAAAGTGTTTCGTTCTAAAAGCTGACTTCAGCTTTCTATTTTGGGCTTAGGGAAAAGGACCGGCTGGCGAATTTTAGTTGAGAAAAAAAAAATATTTGTACTAACCATCAGCACTTTCAGGATGCTCTAGTGAGAGTGATATGGTTGAGAGAACAGGTTTTGGTTTTGGGGACTTTTTATAGCACTCGCCTGCCTACCTGTGAGGTAATATAGGTTAGAGTAAAAGGCACACTTTTCTATTTTCAGGGTTTCCTGTGTTTTTGACCATTGCCTTTTTCAGGTTCATGAGTACTGGATAACGATTATAAAAATGTATTTAAAATATGAAAACTATTTTAGAGTAGAGCTAAAAATCTGAATTCTCTATAGGAGTTTTATCCTATAATGATAAAATAGGCAGAACAATGCAAAAGACTTGCATTGAAGGAGGAACTTGTGTTATATCTACAGATCAGAATATTACCAACCTTGGGAATGGCAACCACCTAGAAGCACCCTATCAACCACAAAGCACTAAAAAACATTCAGAACACCTTAGCAACCACACAGCAATGGCCAGTGGTGGAAAGAGCACTGAAAATTTGTACTTAAGTACAAATATTGTTACATTGCTGAAATAATACTCAATTACAAGTAAAAGTACTGGTGTCAAAACAGTACTTAAGTAAAAGTACAAAGTACTCCTCAAAAACTACTCCGAGTACTAGTTACTAGCTACTTTTTTAGCCGGTGATATTTAATGAATTACCAAAAAATATTCATATCAAAGATCTATGTGGATAATAGCTTCTTTGAACAAAACCCACTTTTACCTTATTGACAAATTTTGTGAAATTGGTGGTCACAATACAGGAATTTCTAACTTCAATACCTTGAAAAATATCAATATTAAAGTACCCATGAACCGGAAGTTGCAACTGACTTCAGTGTTATGATGTATTTCCAAGTGAAACAGAATATTGAATAAAGGGCGGCGTTTTATTGTTGTGCACCTCCACTCCACCTCTTGCTCACAGCAGATTCACAGTTGGATAGTGGTTAAGAATATCTGCTTGTTACGTCTGATATCACGCTTCACTGCTTCTGGGTCCTAACGCTCTGCCAGACGCCCCCCCAAAAAACAACAAACTGTGCATATACTGTACACTAGTGGTCGACCGATATATCGACCTATATTTGGCATTTTTCAAATATCGGCCGATAAGTTTTTCTGTTTGGCCGATGTGTTCGAGGCAGGACTTTTATTTTGACAACGTTGAGAACTACAGCGCCTGAGCGCACACAGCTCACATTCTCCCTCTTGTTCGCTGTTGTCATTCAGTTCTGTCTAATATGGATAGAAGTCTATCTAATAATCTGATAGAACTGTTAAACAAAGGAATTAAAATGTATACAAAAAAGTATTGTAACGATTGCTTTAATATTATTAGTAATAGAAAGGCAAACATTATAATACTTTCTCATTTGCCGTCAGCATTCAGCAAATACGCATTTATATCATTTAAATAAATATTTGAATGACTAGTGAACATTTAATTTCACAAACCTTGCAGACTTAGTCGAATCTAGTTCAGATCTTGTGAAGTGTGCATTTGTATCCTGCATGATCGCGTGTTCTCTGCGTGACAGTTGGTCCTATGGTCTGTGCAAATTGAATGCTGACAGGAGGAAAGTTCTGCTTGACTGGAGATGCGTGATTGACAAACTTTAAACTAATGATTTCAAATTATGCTGCGCTTTATGCATTTGCCCACTGACTCATATTCATGTCAGTTTCATTGCGTGCTGTATGTAAATGAGTGTTACCTTGGCTTTATTTGAAAAAAAAAAACATTATTCCCAATGCACACAAACTTCCCAGAATACTGAGTGCTCTGTTGGTTACAGTGTTTACTTCCTTTTTAATTAGATTTTTATTAAATATTTATTTATTTGTGAAAATGCTTTGTCTTCTAAAGTATAAGTATGTTTATTTTACACAATTATTTTTAATCCATTTTCAAATGATTTCAAATTTCTTAAATATAAATTAAAATAAATAAAATTATATCGGCCATCCTGCTTTCCAAGATATCGGCATCGGCTGTCAAAAAACCCATATCAGTCGACCACTACTGTACGTACACACGATATCATGTAATACTGAAAAATTATAACCCTAACCTTTATCTCCATACTGAAATCCCAGATGGCCTGACAGTTATTCAGCTAAAATATTAGTGTCTGAGACACTGAGAGCATGGAGACTGTAGTCTACACAGCAAATTTTTAAATGCTTAGCTTAAATATGTAATTATTAAATAATGCTCATAAATGGCTGTTGAGATAGTATTCTCAAGTGACATGAGTAGACTTACGTCATGACTTAACAAGAGGATTCTCACCAAGCTGTCAAATTGACATCATCAGAGTGAGAACGCCTAAAACGGCAGACAATTTTTTTTCCCAGTGTCCTATTGACTTGCATGGTTCAATTGTTCACCAAGACTAGGAATGTGCACTAAAAAAGTAAGTAGGGTCATATTTGATTTCATGACAACTAATCATTTTCAATACCATTAGCAAAACTAACACATACTGTATACTGCCATATAGATATTTTAATATTTAAAAAAAAATTGTCCATCCATTTTTTTCAAGGCAATCATTATTTCAAGCTTTGAAATTGGTTTAATCCAAGTCTTCTAAAAAGGACACATTTGCGTTATATGATAAACAGATTTTAATATAGGCTTTTATTTATATACGTATAAATGATGAACAGATTTTAATATAGGCTTTTATTTACATACATATAAATATTGATCAATTACCATTACAAAAATCTTAATCCTAAACATTTGCTCATTCTGTGTATTTGTCTTTAAAATAGGCTAACTTTGTTACAAAAGCTTACAGCACAAGGAAGCTTGATTTCAAATTTGATTTCAAACTGAATTGAATTTACAACAAAAAAAAAAAAGACAAGTACACAGTCAGTAATTCTCACGATCTGCTACGGTGCGGGAACACGGAGCAAGGAATGAGGAGACCAAGAGTACAGAAACCAAGGAATTTAATAATCTTCATGGGGAATCACACATAGCACTGTAGACACAAACAATACCGGACCCTGGAGCACACACAGGGAACACTATTTATACACACAGGAGGAGGGGATGACGAGACACACCTGGGAGCAATGAAACATCATGGGAAACACCTGGGACAAATTAAACATGGGAAAGGAAGGCACAAAACACGGAACAGAGTCTGACAGTAATGAAATTATAAAACAAATGACCTCAATTCAGTTTGAATTGAACTGAATTTTTATAAGCAGTTATTTAAGAGCCATATACAGTATGTTAGGCCTATTTATTTAGATAAATGGAACATCAGATTGGCTTTGACCTATAATGACTGTACAATGTAGTGATGCAGTTAGGCAGAGTAGGATATTTATATGTAGAAATCAGACAAATATCCCATTCCAAAACATTTCTAGCATAAACTTACATTGTAAAGAAATTAAAAGTTCCATCTTTGATCGTTGAAAGACTTTCTGGTGCATTTCACTTACAGCCAATTAATTTCCAGTAGCATTTTCATTGGTCAGGTGTGGATCTATCCAGAAGCAAAGAGAAATAATTTCTACTTTAAAAGCACGGAGAGATCGCGATTGCACACAGTCTGCGCACAAGCAATATCGGAGTGAGAGGACAGGCAGCTCATTTGTATAAGTCAGGCCTATTTGAGAGCTCGCATCCAATTTTCTGCGATTACATGACTGTTCTCATGTTACAATAAAGCGCTCGCCACATTTGCGTGGGAATGATTAAAATTATGCGGAATACCTGCAATCCTGCGCGGACATTCAGACTCTGTAATTGACAGGACGCGGATGCGTGTCAAACTCACTGTCGGAGAGGAAAGAGAGACGTCGCTTGTATCGGTGTATATTCGGTAGATACTGTGGAAAATGAGTAATGGAACCGTGTCAGGTATTTCAGTATCGGTATCAAAATATAGATATTTATGATAGCACTACCATGTAGTTTGTTTCTCCAAACTCTGAGTCCATAAATTACGCTGAGCTCCCTCACTGTCTGATCAGCTCTTCACCTGCTGCAGCAGCGGCTTTTCCCGGTTCAGATATCAGGGTTGTTATTGGTCCCTTTACGTTTGGATGTCTTTATTGGCTACTGAAGTGCCGTCAAAGGTTTGAATATCAATTCAAATTGTGGGTGTACTCAATAACGATCTATGATTTAAAAGTAACGAAGTAGATTATTTTGCTTAATTTGTACTTAAGTACAAGAAAAAGTACAGCTTAAAAAATATACTTAAAAAAGTACAAGTACCCGAAAAAACGACTTAATTACAGTAACGTGAGTAGTTGTAATTCGTTACCTCCACCACTGGCAATGGCTTTGTAACCACTTACAATACCCTATAAATATAGCAGAAACTCTGGCATGTTCAAACATTACTGACATCTCTGGAAATTAATACATAAAATGGCAAGCAGCCGGTCTATAGTAATCAAAATGCGCCCTTTTCAATCCAATCAATTTCTCATTGAAATTAAGCCATGCCTACATTTTTTTATCACTGTATATCTAGTTGCACTCAGAAATACATAAAATTAAATTGGCATCTCTAAAAATTATAAATATCCAAGCCACATTCACATGCACATCACAAGGACATGATGTACAATCTTTCGCATGCAAGTGGGATACATCACAAATAGTAGTAAAATATCCCATTCCCTCATGCTAATCGACATTTGCTCTACAACACAAGGTCGGCGGACATGCGATTCACCTCCTCGACAGTGACTTGCTTACTAAACCATACTAATTTCTGACTGTGACAACAGGGTTGTTATGGTAATGCTGGAATCCCTGTGCCAGAGTTCTGGAGGCCGGCTTCTGTTTCACAGTGGTTGCCATAACAACAACGGAACTCTCAGACAGAATCCTACAATGCTTAGGGCCCTTGTGCCGGCCTTGTCTACAAGAGGGATAAGGCACATCCTTATGGGAAAGAGATACTTTCAATCACAAACACAAAAGTTGTACTTGTTTCTGCAAATAAGAAAGTTTAAAGGACACTAGGAAATTGAAACCAAAAATACAGATTCAAAGTCTTGAAAACATCCATTATGGACTCCATACACCGCTAAAACAAGCTATATAAAAATTCCAGATTGAGTCCTGGGAAGATAACCGGCAATTTAAGGCCTTTGCTTCCGTGGGGATGAGTGGCGATCAAAGGGCGACTAAATAAACTTCCATAAAGACTACAAAACTAAAGCCTCTAATACAAACCATCAGACCAATTTGTTGGCAAACTCTCACAGTTTATAGTAGAACTCGCTGATTAGCACTAGCGCTACCCATCGACGGGAAGAATCAATCGTTGAGGATGATAAACAGCAAGAGAGCGACTGTTTGAAAAGAGGGAAGTCTGTGAAGAAAAGGCACCTGGAATTTACCTTAAATCAGGGAAATATTGATGCAAGGTAAATGTTTGATTTGAGACCTAGTGAGTGACTGAAAGAGAGCTAATCAAGTTTGTTCAGCTAGCAAAATCAGGGATCTTATTGCGAGAGCGCCGGAATGTTTTACTAATGACCTGCCGGCTGCTCAGTCGGGTTCATTCAGGAGCGTCGGGTTCGGCCAGAGGAAAAGGTAAATAGGAGGATTCCGACGCGCCACTTTCACGGCGATTATGTCGCTATTGACATGGGATTTCGACGAGAGGATGTGTTTGAAGGAGTATCTAACCGAGGATTTGCTGAATGCGTCTTGGGTGTTAGAAAACCGTGGTAAACCTATTTGCTGCCAGAGCGGCTCAGGTATCAATCCGTGTGTGTTGAACAATAGATCTGTGTTCAGCACCTTGGACAGCGCCTCCTCTAAAACCACTTGCTCTGTTGCTATTTTATAGGATATCTTAATTAATTCATTAATGCTTAGGACTAATTCAAATGCAATTAAAACACGTTCTAACGTGAAAAAAACAAACCTAATCCTAGTTCTAGTTCCTACTCTACATTACAAACAATACTCAGATTGAGTTATATATGCACTCAATCACTTCTGAAAGAAAAGTTCTGAAACGTCTTTTCTTTTTCAGTGACATCACCAAGGCTGCTTATTTTTTAGCTCCTCCCCTCCAACCACCTATCCACCTTTTAAGATTCAATCAATTCCTGACTGCTAAAATTAAGCTGTGCCCTACTTTTTTAATTGTATATCTAGTTTCACTAAGAAATATTTCACATTTTGCGGACACGGTTTTATGTAGACGTACAATGAATAAAGGAAACACACACTTCTTTTCCTGTCTTTGATGTTTTAAATTAAAAAATAATTTTCATTACTTAGAAAAAATGGTTGATATGTATGCATATAATACATATGCATCACCGTTGCAATGTTTGGGGTCAGTAAGATTTTTTTGCTTAAAAAAAGTATCTTATGCTCACTAAGGATGCATTCATTTCACCAAAAATATAATACAAATCATAATGTGAAACATATATTTTTTTTATTTAAAATAACTATTTTAATATATTTTAAAGCATCATTACTCCAGTTTTCAGTTTCACATGATCATACAGAAATCATTCTAATATGCTAACAAATACACATTTTTTTGTAACAATGTAATCGTCACTTTTGATCAATTTGCTGAATAAAAGTATTACTTTCTTTCAAAAAAAAAAAAAATCTTATTTACCCCCAAACTGTTGAATGGTAGTATAGCATATTTAATTATGTAGAACAGCTATTCTAACTATACAATGAAATATAAATGTACAAAATAATGAGGAAACACTAACAAAAAGCAAAAACATTATTCATATCCACAGAAACCCATTAGACCCAGGCAAGCTGCACTAAGGCCACAGGCTGACCATAAGACTTCATTAAGAATGAAGCTTTTAAATGCCCGATCGAAGACGAAATAAGAGTAACGATCAGGAGCTGACAGTTTTTTTTATATAATTGACATCCATTGCCTCTAGCAAACATTCAGCAGGGTTGTGCGTAGAGGAAGCTCACAATATAAAGCGTGTGTGAGTTTGTATGGGGCTCAGGATGACAGGTCTTGCGTGCCAATTCTACTCCCCCACAAGCTTCCCTTCCCAAATGTTCATGTCTGCTTGCATTGCAACAGTGACATTTGTGACTGAACATGTGAGCAAGCCCCCTCTGGTTAAGGATGGCTGTAAACAGTTTGGTGGAGGTATCGACTGCTGACATCTCCTGTGTTTTGTGCCTTGTTATTCCCTTCTCTGTATGCTTCTTTCTCCCTGTGTTCCGCTCTTGCTGATATTCAGCACAATCACACATTTTGGAAATGCATGAGGGGTGAAAATGTTCCAGAAGTTTCAAAAGAGATGCATGTTATATGTCAAGATAACAGTAACAATAGCAAAATCCTGCACTGAGATATGTGTTCTTCCTAATTAAATCAGTAATGTGTGTAACTAACCTGAACAAAACTCAAATTTAGACAAATTATACTAATAAACTCACAGGAGTCGGATTTGAGGTATCAGTTTTAGCAAACATCGCTACAACTAACTACAGCCTAAATTGTGACAGGCTCCCAAACAAACCAACATTCCACCTTGTACTTTTTGACAAGAAGTTTATCAACATAACCATGGAAAATTGGTAGGAATAGCAAAAATAGTCTTTATCCCACAATAACAGCACTGAGACTGTGTTCTCCCAAATTAATTATTAGTAATTTGTTACAAATAATACTAAAAATCTCCCACAAGTTGATTTGGACTAATTTCGTTTATCTAGTTTACAATTTAATGTGTTTCTATGCATTTGCTAGCCACCTGACACCTGCTAACCCCTAAGTATCAATATTCTGGTCTTAGTTACATGTAAATCTATGTGAATTATCTCCAATTTTATCATCCACCAGGTGAAAAAAATTAAGTCTGGACACTTAAATTAGTAACACTCCTCAACAAGCCACATGATTTAAGGCTGATGCCTCAGCAAATCGTTAATAACCAACTAGAGTCTGAAATGTGACAGCCTCCCAAACAAACTTTCCAGTTTCTACTTTCTGAATAAATGTTTGTCGAGACAACAGTAGGAATAGCAAAAATAGTTAATATCCTGCAATAATGGCACTGAGACTGTTCTTTCAACTTAATTATTAGCAATTTGCATTGTTAGCCTAAACAAAAAAAACAAAATTTACAAGAATGCTATGCATTTGCTAGCCATCTAACACCTGTTAACCCCAAGTATCAATGTTCAGTTCAATATTGTGATTTTATCATCCATTTTATCATCATTTTAAGTCTGAACACTTAGAAACACTTGAGCACACCAAAACAAGCCACGATTTGAGGCATCAGCCTTAGCAAACATCGCTAATAACTAACTGCAGGCTGAAATGTGACAGTCTCTTCCACAAACAAACTTTCCACCACCTACTTTTTGAATAAAAGCTATAGTGCCTCCAGAACACCTCCATCAACATTTCTGAAATCCTGAGCACTCTTTTCCTGTCATAGGCGAGTGTGATGGCTCATAACTGCGCTTAATGATCTACTGAACAACAGTGGACACCCTCCTTCTCACCCCGTCTCTTTGACAGCCCACAATCACATCCTTCTATAATATTCTAATTGAGCGCAGCCTCTTCATTAAGCTAAGATGAATATTCAATAGCGAATATCCAAAGCATCCCCAGCCTCAGCATGATAGCCGTCCATCCAGTACAGATTAAATTAGGGGACATAATAGTTCCCCCATCTGCCTGTTAACTCCTTCCTTTAACAGAGCTACAGATGACAAACAAATCTCAGAAGCGACTGGAAGAGTTCTATTAGCACTATCGCGTCTATCAGCACATACTAAGTGCTAATGTTTTAAACTTTTGACTTACGACTTTACCGAACTTCCGAACTCTGATTTTAGATATCTTGAGAGCAGGAAGCCTGAAATGGCAGAATATGAGCTGATTAAAAAATCTGCTCGCTATATTGCGAAGTCGCTAATGATAAACATTCACTTTCAATGGAGAACTTTCATTGTTCATTGTTGTTTCATTGTCATTTTTCCATCATTGGCAAATTTAGTGTGATCTGCCGATACCAATTTTTGCCGATTCCGATTTTCTTTCTAAGAACTATAATTGACAGCATATACAAACAAAAATCTACTTTTCTTCAACACAAAGTTTTATTTTCATAAAAAAACACAAGTAAAAAGTCAGTAATAAAATAAGAACAAATAAAAAAAATTGCAAACAACAGCACAAATAAATGCAATAGAATAAAGAGAGCTATGAAACTAAGTTTTTCAGGTTAAGTAAGTTTTTATTCAGTTAAGAAATACTACAGAAATTAAAGTAATCAAATGTAAAATAACACATCCAGTGTTATTTTACATTTGATTACTTTAATTTCTGTAGTCTTCATTGTAAAAATTAAATACAGATTAATGCTTACCATTAAAGTTATAAAACGTATTCAGTCAAGAGCAGAAAATTATTTTCTTTGTCTTTTGCTCTTTGATTAACATGACAGACAGCAGCATGAATATTGGACTGCGGTTCCTTCAAGAGTTTATCCACGGACCCAATATACTGTTACTGAAGACGGCATTTTAACAATTTTGTATGTATTTGAACGTTTTAGCGCAGTTAGCCACTCATTTTGGTATTTGTGGCTCACAAGCTGTTTGAGACTGAGCGTGGCTTGTGCGCTCCACTAATATAGATCAGTGGTGGTGCGCGCACGTTTGGTATAAGCGTGAAACCTGCGGGAATGACTAAAATAATGTGCAATACAAGCACTATTTAACCGGAGCGAATGAGACGTGTGTGAGAGAGAAGGGGTCGTCGGAGAGAAGAGAACGAGAATGCGCGGCTGATGTTATTGCCTGTGCCGCTGGTAACGAAACGGATCGGCTCGAAATCTGAAAGAAGTGAGACTGACCGGCCGATAACCGATCCGGGCCGATCATGAGGAAAATCGGTCGATTCCGATCCCTGGCCGATCGATCGGTGCATCTCTACTAAGTAGTATGTTTGGGGAAAAAAATTCAAAATGATGTACACCACGAAATGAAGACAGCAGTTATATCAGCAAGCCAAACAAAAAAAAAATCTGTTTTGTTGAACAAGGAGCAGGTCACCTGATGGAGGCAGACATTTTGAAATCACATGACCAGCTGAACTTTTGCATCTTGGTAAATGCATAAAATTGGTCGCTTCTGCTCACAGAATAAATTATTTATGTCTCATTGCAAATGGCACATTTATGCAATGGCATCAGTAACTGAAAACTTTAGATGCTACATCCACACCACTAGGTGTAAGTAGGAGTTCAAGACGACAACCAGCATGGTCAGCGCAGCGTAAATGAAAAATTACTTAGTGTACCTTAAAGCGAATAAAAAGTTCAAGTTCAGCTTCACATGATGAAACTGGTTTAGCATACACTCAAAAAATGTTTAACCAATATAAAACACTTTAAATTAGCTTCTTTGTTGATATTTGTTCTAAAAAAAATGTTAGCATTTAGTTTTTTTACACATTAGTTTTTGTCCAAACATCAAACAACAAAGCGCTATATGGTTGTAATTCAGATAAACCAACATAGAAACATCCCACATTCAATGCAGCATGAGTGCTGCCATTCGCAAATGCCCCAAGGATATAACAGTACGCAATGCCAGATCAAAATGGGATGTAATTGCGCACATTAGTAAATTATACATCACCTCTAGGCATTATGAGGAAATTTGGCTCTTTAACCATAAAATTGAGCAGTCTGGCCCTCTTACAGTAGATTTCCATCTTATTATCTCCATTATATCAACAATGTCACGTATGACTTATGTAGAGGAAGCAGTGCTGGATAGTGTAGTAAAATTAAGCCATATTTTGGTAGCCTTGTTCTCATAATCAGAGGTGGAATTTGTTATATGTGGTGGCAATCACCATCTCAAATATGATAATTTCCTTTACAACCTCAAAATGTTCTGTTTCTATACTGATATAACCTGTTCTTGTCCCAAAAAAGCCAAATTCGCCATCAAATATCTGTAGCAGCTCACCAATGGATCCAGTGAATGGGTGCCATCAGAATGAGAGTCCAAACAGCTGATAAAAACACCACAATAATCCACAGAAATTGAGAGAAAGCAATATTATGGACTTGTACTTTAGCCAGAAGCAATGATTTGAAGTTAAAAACGTCTTGATGGCTTTGTTTCTTATAAACACACAGCTTTTCACTTCACAAGTCAACTGATGGACTGGAGTGGTGTGGATTACTTGTGGATTATTGTGATGTTTTTATCAGCTGTTTGGACTCTCATTCCCATTCACTGCAGAGATGTAATGCTACATTTCTCCAAATCTGATGAAGCAACAAACTCATCTTTATCTTGGATGGCCTGATGGTGAGTACATTTTGCAAATTTTCATTTTTGACTGAATTATTCCTTTAATATAAAAGCAGAATTAATATCAAACCACTATTGATTCAACATGTTTTCTACAGTAAATTAGAGATGAGGAGGAAAAATGGCCTCCATTGATGTGATCTGTGCGGTGCATTAGCAGGCTGTGGGGTTAGCATCACATTCAACATGCCCATTGCATCACAAAGACCCATTCACACAGAGCCAGCGTGAATAGCCGGTTTTCAATGGCGTGCCAGAATCTCAGGGGGTCGGTCTTTTGGAGAACATCCATGAGTTACCACCTTCTGCTGGGTCGGAATGTAAAACTCCCATCCTTTTGACAGATCTGCTTTCCTAGATGACAAATAGTTGGTCTGTTCCTATCGGTTTATAATTCTGTAGCTCTTAAAATATAATCGTTAAAACTAAAGCAGATGTCGGATGACAGTTCTGACAAATGGGCCGTATCTAAGGTTATATGACTCCCTGGGGAGAAATGTTAAGTTTGACTTTGCTTTTCTGTTACTTGCAAATAAGATGCAATGGCACTGCATTTTCATTTTCATCTCTTCATCTTTAATATGTGTGATTTTTCAGTTAGGGACACTTTTGACAACTAAAAACCTTGAAAAGTAAAACTTTAAACCTGATAAATTGTAAGTGTATTTTTGGTATATTTTGTGGTCGTAACAATGTTATTTCAGCATTATTTATATTTTCAGTTTGATTTTAATTTTGGATAAAAGATTTTTTCAATCACCTTTGAATTCAAAATGTATAAATGTATGTACATATTTATTTTCAGACATTAAAATCATGAAATATTTAACCAACAACTGTTAACACTGACTGGTTTGTTAATGACATATATTTTTAATAAATGTAAAACTATAAAAAATGTCATGCAGATTAATGTTCTCTTATATATTACATTTGAAATATCATGTTTTAAAATTGCATTTTCAAAATACCTAAATATAAGAAAAATGCAATTGTTCTCTGAAATGCTTTTTAAATTGTTATACAAATTGTAAAACTGTATTTTAGCCAATTTAGTGTTTGCACACTCTTAAAACTTAGAGAAAACTCATTAAAGACAGTCAATTAAAAACTTTGACACTATTTTTCCTCAAATAAAATCTTTCTTTAAAACCATTCTTAGAGACAGAAAAGTTGCACTAATTAAAGAATCTCCCATATATGAGTAATTAAAGTTTGAGGCAACTAAAAAGGCTTCAAATCACTAACGCCACAACAAAAAAGCCAGCAAATAGCATCTTCCAAAAATGTACTAGTGAAGGTTGCCATTTTGCATCGTGACTCACACGAGCACAGAAAGTGAACCACCAGGACTGAGTCTAGTTCCACAACAATGCATCTTATTAATCTGCATTTATCTGACCGATGTGACAGCTAGATTGCACATGACCAATCACACACCCGCATAAATGCTGCTCTCTCTGAAAATGGTGACTCATCAGGGCCTTATGAGACCAATAATTCAAATTCCCAATTTATTGCAGCAATGTTTCCTTCTTTTATAATCCTTACAAGCCTTTTTCGTTCTGTTGAAGGTATATCAATAACCTCTGTGTTTGAATTTGCTTCTGTGTGTACATGAAGCTTGTCTGGATCTGTCAGGCTCAGTACGGGAGCTGCGAAATGCACTGGCATTTCACGCACTGCCGTGACGCTTTCGGGGGAAACGGTGACCAATGCAACATGCTGACTTGTTCATTTGTTGAATGAACACGCTGTCCATTTGTTCCAGAAGCTTATGTTCTCTCAGAAGATGATTTTGGTGTGGATGATGAGTGTTAGACCTCAATATTAGATGGTTTCCACCTGTTGGAAACGCACCGCTCGTATCGCCCCCTGTCGGTCGAGTTTATAGCGTTAACACCAGCAGTGTGTACCACTGTAGCATCACGTTAGTATTCAACAGTCGTGCAGAACGATTTACAAGATGAATTCAACACATTTTGTGGTAATAGCCTGGTAAAAGTGTTAAATTCATAAAACGGGTCATGCATTTTTCATCAGCATTAACATTGCGTGGTAACGGCATCTAGTTTTATATATCCTCATTGCTTAAAATGATTCATAAGCCACATAAAACACCTGAAATTAGTTTAGGTTAGCTTAATTTGTATATTTATATCAATAAACATTTTCAACTCACCCACTCCGATTTTCTCGTCCTCGGTCGGTGTCCACATGATCCCGGTAAAATAACCAAGATATTAGAAGAGTTAAATGTCATGTACGATGACACATTCAAGTTGAAGCAGACGTGTCAGACGGGTTTATCTCACAGCCGTGTGTTTCCTCAAACAATCGACACGCTTCACGCGTCAGCTCAGGTTTCCCATCCGTGCGCGTCTGGATCTCCCGTTATGGATGCGGCGGCGCAGCAGCATCTGAGGATGGAGACGGTCGATTATTTATTTCATTGACTCGGTCAGTCGTGATTTAACGCCGGAAACCGACAAAACAGCGCGAGGACAAGCTAACCTTGAGCGTTTCTCGAGTCACGTGCGCACGCGGCGCTCTTTTACGCGTCCTCGATACGATTTTCCGTGATTTTACGGGGTGAACGGGGAGCCTCTTCAGCGCCGGTGCTGCGCCATCTTCATCTCTCCGTCCGTCCGCCGTCACATGACGCAGATTGTCGCTCTTTAACGGGACACGCGCTTTGCCGTAGCGGTAAACGCTCAACAGAGCGCGCGCTGGGTTCGTGTTTGAGTTGTTAGGATGGGGCATGTTTTAAAACAGTTGACAGGCGCTTCACATTAGCTTTCATGCTGCAGTGTATACATGGTTAAGCACTAAAACAAACAAACAATATGTATGGTAAAACAGAAATGTGCTAGTCTTTCAGTTATAGGTAGCCTAGTCTTCTGTAAAATTATAATAAATAATTAATAGCCTACGCAAATTTTCTGAAAGTGTAAGGCTTCATCAATCTTTCTGTCGTTTGGTTTAATTAATTATTTATTTATGTAATTAAATTATTTATTTTTTTCGATTGTTTGATTGTTTGATTGTTTGTTTGATTGTTTGATTGATTGATTGATTGATTGATTGATTGATTGATTGATTGATTGTTTGTTTGTTTTATTGTTTGTTTGATTGATTGATTGATTGTTTGTTTGTTTTATTGTTTGTTTGATTGATTGATTGATTGTTTGTTTGTTTGTTTGTTTTATTGTTTGTTTGATTGATTGATTGATTGCACGCGCTTTGCCGTAGCGGTAAACGCTCAACAGAGCGCGCGCGGGGTTCGTGTTTGAGTTGTTAGGATGGGGCATGTTTTAAAACAGTTGACAGGCGCTTCACATTAGCTTTCATGCTGCAGTGTATACATGGTTAAGCACTAAAACAAACAAACAATATGTATGGTAAAACAGAAATGTGCTAGTCTTTCAGTTATAGGTAGCCTAGTCTTCTGTAAAATTATAATAAATAATTAATAGCCTACGCAAATTTTCTGAAAGTGTAAGAGGCTTCATCAATCTTTCTGTCGTTTGGTTTAATTAATTATTTATTTATGTAATTAAATTATTTATTTTTTTCGATTGTTTGATTGTTTGTTTGTTTGTTTGATTGTTTGATTGATTGATTGATTGATTGATTGATTGATTGATTGATTGATTGTTTGTTTGTTTTATTGTTTGTTTGATTGATTGATTGATTGTTTGTTTGTTTTATTGTTTGTTTGATTGATTGATTGATTGATTATTTGTTTGTTTTATTGTTTGTTTGATTGATTGATTGATTGTTTGTTTGTTTTATTGTTTGTTTGATTGATTGATTGATTGTTTGTTTGTTTGTTTGTTTTATTGTTTGTTTGATTGATTGATTGATTGTTTGTTTGTTTGTTTGTTTTATTGTTTGTTTGATTGATTGATTGATTGTTTGTTTGTTTGTTTGTTTTATTGTTTGTTTGATTGATTGATTGATTGTTTGTTTGTTTGTTTGTTTTATTGTTTGTTTGATTGATTGATTGATTGTTTGTTTGTTTTATTGTTTGTTTGATTGATTGATTGATTGTTTGTTTGTTTTATTGTTTGTTTGTTTGATTGATTGTTTGATTGTTTGTTTGTTTGTTTTATTGTTTGTTTGTTTGATTGATTGATTGATTGATTGTTTGTTTGTTTTATTGTTTGTTTGTTTGATTGATTGTTTGATTGATTGTTTGTTTGTTTTTGTTTAAACGTAAGTACCACAGAAATGGTAAAAGCAACGCTCCCAAACGCTCTCTTGTTATGAAAAAAGGCGCAAGTTAAGGATATTGTGCGGTCAGCGAGAGATAAAACTAAATTGGACAAACAAACAGAGTTTTTGACCTCATATCTGAGAGGATTAAATTTAGCAGCGGGAGTGACCCAAATTAGTTTGGTAAAAAAAAAAATAATAATACTTAAAAGACTCAATTTAATACCGTATATCGCTACAACACGTTACCTGTACAAAGAAGGTATTTAAAATACGGTTTTCAGTGCAGTGTAAACGCAGCAAAATCCGTAGTCACTTTGGGATTTTAAGGTAAATTATAGTTTAAGAGTCATATTTTGTATGATGTGTCATTTATGGGGGGTTAGACTGAGACTGTCTGAATGTGGGTTACCAGCCATCTGACAAAAGGCTTACAATGTCCCTGTGGCTTAGTGGTAGAGCATTGCGTTAGTAGCACAAAAGGTTGTGGGTTCAATTCCCAGGGGACACACTTACTGGTACAAAATGTATAGCCTGAATGCACTGTAAATCCTAATGGATAAAAATGCCTGCTAAATGCATAAGTTATTAAATTAATTATAATTCTTAATCTGATTATAATTTTCTGGGCATAATTACGTTGCCAGGCCATATTGTCTTTCTGCAGCGGTAAGTGTGCCAGGGGAGCTTTCGCGCTACTCGTTTACCATAACGATTTCAGTTCATGTTGATGGATAAAAGGCAGCGGAGTGTATAAAAACCTGCTCAAGACAGCACTTACACTCTTCTTTAAGCCCTCAGAGGTTATATTAGAAGGCAAACCTCTCGCTTTGCTTATTCTTGTGCCGTTTTTCTTCATTCTTCTTTACAGACTTCTACAGTGTATCCAGGAGATTCGAACTCATTCTGTCCTGAAGAAAGAAACCGATGATGGTCCTGCAGAGGAATATGAGCAGGATATGAGCAGGTGACGGGAGACACGGGGAATCAAGCGCTCTCACTGCCCTTCCCATCTCATTTACTCAAGCATTCATTTAGAAATGACAGAGTCCAGTAGTGAGTGTACTGTGTAGGCATATTCTTATTATGTGAAAGTTTCTCACATAAATGTGCATTTTAACGTCGGCATAAAACACAGCATCTTTGAAATCTAACATTTAAAAAAATAATTCACATTTGTGTCAGAGGTATTTCCCCCCCCCAATAATTATACATGATAAACAAGATATAAACATTAAGCAATAACCATTAAATGTTAATTATAAGCATATATGTATATTATATATAAACATATATGTATTGTATAATATTTATATAATAAACATAAACAAAATATATAAATTATATTATAATTTATATTATATATTTATATTCCATTATCTA
>NW_015557089.1:28791-36295 GCF_001515605.1 Sinocyclocheilus anshuiensis | reverse complement strand
TAATTGTTTATAAATATTACAATTCTAATTATTAATTCTAATTATTATCTTAACTAAGATTCGAAAAGCACTACTCTGGTTACACTGATATTCCACAAGCCACTTTAAAGTGTTTTGTTTTGTTTGTTTGTTTGATGCATAAACTCAATTTCATTGTTTATTTTTAGATGTAAAGGTGATTGTCTATAACACCTTGATCCTGCCGGACATGAGGTAACCATGGTGACGGCAATAGCAACCTGCCGCATTTTCACAGGCAGCTTATAATGGTCATTGTGGGTGTTGCGGATTCTCCTGACCTGCTGAGCAAGTCGTCCATGCATTGCCTTAATCAAATTCAGAATCTCATCTATTCATTCCAAGTCCATGTTCATCGCAGTTGCATATATTATTGCAGTTCCAGTGCAGACTTCTAACCGTGAGAGCTTAAATTTAATTGAAACCGATGATTATCTTCACTTAGTTTGTAATTCAAATGCATAAAACAGCTTTTGCAGGCAAATTATGTGTGTGTCTACTATGCAGCAACATGTATCAGCCAAATAGATCTCTATATATATATATATTGATGCTATAAGGGCAAAGTATACCAAAATATTCAGTTTTAATAGTTGTATTTTTCAGCCTCCAGTGTGATATATAAAACAGCATATGGAGTGAAGGGAATTTCTATTTGTTACTCTGGCTGGCTGTGATTCAAAAGACTTAAGAGAGGCAGAGAAACACGAACAACACTGAGTCATCGCGATTCAGCTGAGAATTCTCCAGATGAAAGCAGTTTGCTCAGTCTGAGTTAAAACTATCAAACACATCCTTCTCTTCGCTGTGTCACGAGGAGTCGTGTCTGTGGCTGCCTACGGGACCTTGTAGATGGTTTGTTTATTTTTATTTTTTCTGGTAAATCTTCAAAGATTAGATTAGATTTGTTTCGAGAATGAGATTTCAGATTAAAAAGATGTTTAATCAAAGAGATTTTTGCATGGATTCTACGCAGCATGCAATCCAACAACGCAGTCTTTCAGACAAAAGTGCACAAGAATATATGTTTAAATATTCACCATCCTTCCATGTTTAAAAACACATTCATGCTGTTTGAAAACACACGTTGAGTTGTTCTAACATATAGTTTCACCCATACAAACATTACAATAAATAAACCATGGATAAATAAAGGAATACATGCATAAATGTATTTATAAATAAAACATGAAAGATAAGAAAATACAAATAAATAAATATTAAAAGAAAAACAAATAAATAAAACATTGATTGATATTTCACTAAATGCTGTCCTGAACATATTTCAGGTAAATGCCACTTTCTTGGTTAAAATTTCTACAAAAGTTTACAGTGGCATCATGTGGTAGAGATATGAATAGCAATAGAAATGTGTCAGTGGAATGAAATAATGAATTATTGCGATCAAGGACCAATAGTAGATTGAAACAGCATGATTGAAATTGTGTTTTAGCATGAATAAAACTATATTGAAGAGTATTCCTTTTAAGTTCAAAATGCCATATAGAACTACATATATGTTTTGCATAATAATTAGCACGCATTTTCTTTGCTGGTCATAATTTCAGAGTAACTTTGTTTACCTTTGACTTTCATTAATGTTTTTTTATTGCTGAAAACAGGACTAGCTCTGTGTGATTAAAACACTTGCATTTATTTGCTAAATTTGGAACACAGCTTGTTTAGATTTATGGCTTTGATTTTCTGACAGTTTTAGAGTAAGACATGTTTTCAAAAATATATATTTCATAAAAACAGTATTTTTTTATTTTTCATAATAAGAAAATTAAACCTCTCTCTCTCTCTATATATATATATATATATATATGACACTGTGATTTAATAAACTTTTTTTACCTACATTTTTTAAATAAATTTGACATCTTCATTATTTCTTACCTTTCTTATTTTCTTAAATGATGCAATGTAAAGCACTTTGAATTACTACTGTGTATAAATGTATTGTATGACTAAACTTCCCTTGCAATACATTTTCCATTCTTGTTTGTGTAGATGGTGGTTTGTTTATTTATTTCTGGATCTGACAGGCAAAGGTTAGAATTCAGTCCTCAGTTAACATATTTGGTAATATTGACATGATTTGCTGTTAATTGCTTTCTAAGGTTGTTACTCTCGTCTCCAGTGTCTCTCCAGGACCCAGTTCAAATCACTGGTGGTGTTGGAGGCTCTGTTATATTACCATGTTCATACAAGGAAAAAGAGCTAAAGCCAGAGGAAATTAATGAGTTTTGGAGATACAATAATAGCATGGTTGTTTATAATATTGATAATGGCAGTCCCTCAATAGAAGGCCAGGATGCAATGTTCAAATATCGAACAGAAGGTTTTCCCACAGAGTATGTGAATGGAAACTTCTCTCTCAGACTCAACCATCTGAGTTTCATCGATGCAGGCCAGTTCTCCTGCTTTATCTCACTTGTGGATGAGGAACACAAACTAACACTGATAGTCAAAGATGTGGAAACTTGGAGTTTTCTTCCAAGGACGTATGGCTTTCCTGACTGCTGTGTTTTTTTTTTTTTCACTATATCTGAGCTTTCTGTATTGCTAAACTTTGCTGCATACTGTGCCTTTCTTGAATCTATAGTCACAATTGTATTGTTTGTAAGGGTGATCCAGAGAAATGTTGATGCATCTGTGATGCAATTCAAATGTCATCTGAATACTTATGTCAATGTGATATTTCAGTTTCTTTCCTTTTAGTACATTTGCAAATCAGTTTTTTGCTTTGTCATTATGGAATATGCATGATATAATATAAAATAATAAAAATATATATTATAAAGCATTTTTGCATAAAGCTGTTCTTTTTGACAAAATGTATTGAAATTCACAATTCTTAGAATTACGCATAGGATTGTTGTTATTTGGAAGTTTTATATATAAAATTCATATATGTACGATTTTTGTATTTTAAACATTTTTATAAACATTATTTAGTGCATTCAGGTCACAGGCCTGAAGATGGCTGAAGAGCTATCAGAGAAGCTACGAGATGTTTGTATGATCACAGTATAGAAGATATTCATCTGGATCAGACGATGAAGATCATCCAGCTTTTCATCTGTGAGTTTATCACATCACATTTAAATAAGCTGTGTTTATTTATTATTTTGTCAATTATTATCTTAATAAATGTGTTTTGTTTCTCTCATAGATCTGTTCATGTGGTCTCAAGCCACAGAGAGTCTAACAAACACAGCAGTAACTTTAGGAGCTGATGTGAATATAAGCTGTGATCTTGATATAGAGGAGATTTACTGGTACAGACAGAAGTCACCGGATCCTTCAGTGTTCATCTTACGCACTTTCAGTAGCACATACGAAGAAGGTATTCATCAAAACAGCATCTTCAAACTCAAATACTTGGTGAAAACTAACAGTCGTCTGTTCATCAGAAATATCACCACTGATGAATTAGGAGTTTATTATTGTGTGAAAACTAGTGAACCACTCAGATTCAGCAACGGCACCAACGTCTACATCAGCGGTGAGTTGTTTTCTCATTTCAAATGTACTTTTTCTCATTTCAAATATTATGGCTTTCCATGTTGAATATACTGTATATGTTTATAAATTTGTTAAAGACTGAAACGGAGATTGATAGAATTAGAAACCATTTACAGACTCAGTTCACAGGAATCAGACAGGTGCTTCACAACACGAGACACCATGGAGGAACCTGACCATCATCACATCTGCCCTGCTGAATGTGCTTCTGATCATTGCATTAATAGGTTTGTTCTGCTTTTACTGCAAGTATGTTCAGGTCTCACTGAACTAACTACAAGAAGACAATACTCTAGATCTACACAAATGTAACCATAATACATGTGCTCTTTGTTTGTTTAGACTGTTATAATGTGTGAATTCAGTCATGTTTGATTGGTTGTTGCTTCAGGTTTGCTGAAGAGCTACATTGATGTAACTGGACGATCTAAAAATTGCACTGCAGCTCAAAACTCAAATAACCCAAAGGTAAAATACGTCTTCAATAAATGTTATATTATTTTTACCTGTCCTAGTGATTATTGCAGTAAATCCTTTCAACCTCAAATGACATGAACAAGATTCATTATCTGAATGATCTGAAAAATGTAAGATGTTACACAACTTCGTGAAACACCGTGAGACGGAAAATATTTAAAAATGTGATTCAAGCATGTCATGCTTGAAATATAAACCCCTTCATCCCCTGTGAGAATTTATTTGCAAAAATGACCGGCTGACTGTACATCATGTCTTACATCATACGGTATATGGCCATTGATATATAATATATTTCTCTTTCAGTGTGCTGAAATTGATTTTTCCATGTGTCCTGGTAACACCAGGCATTGCCCAGAGCAGAGCACTGCTGTCCTCTACAGCCAATGACATTTTCTGCTGTTCTACAGTTTATGTTTTATTATCTGTCATACCACTGGAAATCAAGGGCACAAACCTGAATAAAAGTACTAAAGCGTACTTTTTTTTTGGCTTGCATACTAATTGTTTTTTTTTTAAATAATTTTATACATATTGAAACATCTAACTTCTGCACAGCTCTTGTTTGTGGTTTACACACAGCATGGTTTCGTGCAAATAAAATGTTCCACTGGTTTGGACACTTGATGAACAACACAGTCACATATGCAGCAGGTGGTTTAAACTTTGACCAAGTGAACATGAACACACTATGAACAAATGTACACTTAGACCTATTTTACTACTGATTTTCACACATTTTATTCTGTTCATCTTATTCATTTCCATAAAACTGTCAAACTGAATAAACATTTCAGTAGGAAACAGAATAACAGTAGTAACACTGACCACAAAGAACAACAACTACATTAAACAGAGATTTAAATGTTACAAGGGAAACACTTTATTTTAAGGATCAATCTCACTATTAACTAGCATGCATATTACTAACATATTGGCTGTTTATACTTATAAAGCACATATTAATGCCTTATTCTGCAGGACCATATTTTAGATTCCTTAATCTCTACCCCATATCTAAACTTAACAACTGCCTTACTATTAATAAGCTTCAAATTAGGAGTTTACTGAAGCAAAAGTCATAGTTAATAGTTAATTAATAGGGAGAATTGAACCTTAAAATAAAGTGTGACCATTAAAGGTATGGAATTATAGATTAATACTTAAAAGAGAAAAATCAAGTACTCTTATATATGGGTTAATGTTTGATTTTAAATAAAAGAAAGCACACATGTGGTCAGAGCAAACCTGCCTTTAACTTCCTCATGATTGTGGTTAAAATCACCCAGTTATTTTGAAAGCGCTGAGGTAAAGTTTCATCTTTAAAGTTGTGTGAAAGAAACAAGACTGCCCTGTTTTAACTTTAGTGTTTTAACATCCTGAAGGCCATGCAGCTTCTTCTCTGTGAGTTTATTGTACATTATGAATATTTTAATGTGCTTTGTAAATTAATAAATTGACTTATTGTTTTATGACACAATTACATTCCAAATTGTTTTGTATGTATGTGTGTGTTTTATTTCACAGATCTGCTTATATGTTGTCAAGCAGCAGAGACTTTAACAGATTTGGGTCAAAATGTGACTATAAACTGTGATTTTGATGTACAGGAGGTTAACTGGTTATTACTGAAACTACCAGATTCTCTGGTTCTGATATTACTCTCTTCTACAACTTCAGCTGCTTTTTACTACAATAAAATATTTAAACACAAATATTCAGTGCAAAGTAAACCTCGTCTGTTCATAAACAATGTCACTCTTGATGATTTAGGACTTTATTACTGTGTGACGACAGATGCACCTCCAAAATACAGCAGCGGCACCAGACTGTACATCACTGGTGAGTGACCATTCCCTGATCATATTGATGTTATTCAACAATTTACTATACACTGCATTCTTTTTTAGACAGTTATGTAATCTTTAACTAAACATTTGAGTGTTTGCACAGTGCTGAATATTTTATATATTATATAGAACCGACTGAAGAGAACAAGAATCATGCAGTGGTGAAGAACACTGAGAAGAATCAGACACACTGGCAGATTATTATCCTGATATCTGCTTTCATAAATGCTCTTCTGATCATTGTGATCATAGGTTGTAATCATAGAGTTGATGAAAATATACATGTATGGCTCCAAATGGGAACATTTTGGTCTTAAATTTTGCCATGCTTAAAAAAATGCTACAAAATGGACAAAAACATGAGACAGTAGGCCTATATAAGACTCTGTTCTTATATGCTGAATCCTGTTCTTCCACAGATACTTTACCATTAATAATGTCATATACCTTGAGTCTGTCATGTTGTTTCCAATTCCAATAATGTCTTCAACTGTAAGCTGAGGTTCTTTAGAGGAACACGGTAAAACAGCAGAACCTCCGATAACACCCTTAACAGTGATCTGCAGAGACACTGAAAACAGAAACACACACACACACACACACACATACACAAATTAATCCATGTGTTTAAAACAAGATTCTCTTATCATCAACATTTTTGCATATCATCGACCCTTAGTACTCACCTTCATCAACATTAACAGATGAAGTAAAGCAATACAGCACCTGTAAACACAGAAATAATTGAAATATTTACTTTTATCAATGTAAAAATCAAGATTCACATTCATGTCGTTGAAGTGCATTGCTTGATTAGTGCAATAGTTTCAGCATTTTTAGGTAATTTTTGCATTTTCAGATGTTTCTGTGTGAACAGGCAACTGTTGGAAAAAAAATTTGAAAATAGCATGTGCTAGTGTGGATGAAACCAAAGTCCAGATTTTATCTGGATTAATGTGGATGTAGACTTGCATTATCTGTCTGTATAGAAACAGTTGCATACTTTAAATAGGCACAAGTTCAAACATGCTAGTCATGCTACTCTTTAACTCCTCCAGCAGTCCGGATGGAGCCAAAAGTATTCAAACATATCAAAAAAAAAATGTCTGAATATTCTACTACTGGTAATAAAATAATATATTAATAAAGTACATAATGACTAGGTGGTGCAGTTTGAGATCATCAATCATTTTGAATGCTATCATTTAGCCTATTATTTATCTTTAGCCAAAGTCAAAGTCTGCTTTATTGTCACTTCTCCCACATGTACAGCACATACAGAGAACTGAAATTGCATTACTCTCAGACCCTTGGTGCATACAGATAACACTAAACACTAACGGTAGATGCAAATGCAAAAGAAAAAGGATAGATAAAGTAGCACAAGGCACATGACAGATGGAGTGCAAACCAGTGAAATAAACACTGCAGATATAATGGGTGTAGTGCAAAAAGAGCTTATCAGTCTGTTTAAAGTGACAGAGAGCTCAGAGAGCAGTCTTATTTAAACTGTCAGAAGAGGTAGTTTGCAGTCCAATGCTGCACAAAGTGACTGGTCAGTGTGTAAGTGTGGGAGGGGGGGAGTGGCAGGCCGGGGAGGGGGAGGGCAGAGGGTCAGAGTCGGATGA